>NC_041386.1:422879342-422892582 GCF_002162155.2 Triticum dicoccoides | reverse complement strand
TGAAGCTGTAGACTTGTTAGAAAATTTTGTCGGGTGTCCTGTTCTCCCTTGCGTGAGTCCTTAGGCGCGAGCTAGTCGCCGCTTAGTGCATCACGTCATGGTACCCGGGGAGCACGGACTTAAGAAGAGGCGCCAACCACAAGCTTGGTTGAGAGCTTCTCGCGAGGATAGAAAAAGCCATGGCCATGGGGGAACAGGGCTGTGCCAAATTGTGTTTGCGGCACGGGGCAGACCCGATGCGCACGCCCACACCTACCCATCCCCGCGTGCGAGACGTGCGAGGAAGAGCGACAGGCAACTGCCGCTCCTCCTAGGCTAAGACCGAAAGGCAAGAGAGAGACGAAGGGGAAATCCAACTTGGCAAACAGAAATGCGAGAACTCCAAATTCCATTAAACGGTTGCAGACCAACTACAGAAAGCAAGACAATGAACAGCCACGTCCGGCACCTAGTCTAGTCTTCTCACCAGCGCAGAGCTAAGTGTTGCCACTAGGACGTGGGAGGGAGCCCCCGAGGCCGGAGGGCGGCTCTCTGGAGATTCTGGGCGTGTACAGCCCCACTCATTATTACATGAGAGTGTCACAAGCGGAGACCTTCACAGGCACTGGGCCTTTCTTCATGGGTAGAACTTCCGGAGGTGCTGGATGTTCCAGGTGTTCTGGATGGGGATCCCGTCCTGCGTCTCCAGGCGCGCAGCGCTAGGCCTGCAAATGCGGACGACCCTAAATGGACCCTCCCACATGAGCGAGAGCTTATGCAGCCCTTCCCTGGAGAGCACCTGCCGTAGGACAAAATCACCCACCTCGAGAGTCCAGGAGCAGACGCTGCAGCAGTGGTACCGCCGCAGCGCCCGTTGGTACCTTGCTGCCCCGAGCAAGGCTTGTCGATGGCGTTCCTCCCCAGTACGAGGTCCATCCCCTGCGTGGCGTCCTGTCATGCCTCGTCAAATGCCAAGACCCGCGTGGAGCATTACTTGACCTCGTGAGGGAGAACCGCCTCGGCTCTGTAGACGAGGAAGAATGGAGTCTCACCCGTCGGCTTGGTGGCGGTGGTGCGGGTGGACCACAGTATGGACTGGAGCTCATCGAGCCAGCCCCTGCCGCAGGCCTCGAGCTTCTTCCTGAAGGTTCTTGTCTTGAGGCCCCTCATGACCTCTGCATTCTCGCGCTCGGTTTGACCATTGCTCCTGGGGTGTGCTATTGAGGTGTAGCATATCTGCGTTCCAAGGTTAGCACAATACGTTTTGAAGAGATTGCTAGTGAACTGCGAGCCGTTGTCGGTGATGATACAATTAGGGACCCTGAAGCGGCTCACGAGGAACTTGATGAACTTGACTGCTGAACCGACCGGGATGGTGCGGACGGCTTCCATCTCTGCCCACTTGGTGAACTTGTTGATGGCGACGTAGAGGTAGCGGTAGCCCCCGGGCGCTCGAGGGAATGAACCCAAGATGTCTAGCCCCCGGACCGCAAATGGCCACGAGAGCGGGATGGTCTAGAGGCCCTGAGCAGGTTGGTGGATTTTCTTGGCATGGAACTGGCAGTCTTCACAGGATCTCACCAGCTCGGTTGTGTCGCTGAGTGCCATGGGCTAGTAGAACCCACTGCGGAATGCCTTGCCCACGAAGGTGCGCGATGACGAGTGATGTCCGCAGTCTCCGCCGTGTATGTCGCCTAGCAGCTCGCATCCCTTCTCCCTGGAGATACACCGCAAGGAAACATCATTTGGTCATTTTTGGTATTTCTCACCATCCTGAATGCAGTAGGCCGTGGCCCGTCGGGCCACGCGTTCTGTGTCGTGGTATTCTTAAGGGGGTCTTGCGAGTCGACTGATGCCACAAGGGCTTAGTGTGAGGGTAAGACTGCTGCTCATAGGACCGGGAGCGGGTATGCGAGTAGCACACGCTAGTTTACCCAGGTTTGGGACTCTCCGGAGAGATAATACCCCTACTCCTGCATGTGTGAGTATATATCCTGGGTGTACATCGGGCAGTACAAAGTGCTCCTGGAGCTGTATCTGAGGTCAGTGCCGCCGGCATCTGGCCTCGTATATGTGTGTATGAATGCTCGGGCATGCATGCTCGTGGCCGAGTGGCCGAGTGAGCTAGTGGCCAGAAGGCCATGCATGTGTGGCGTGGTGTGTGCTCATATGGATGGATGGATGGATAGCTAGTTAGCTTGCTAGCTATTTTCTTGTGTGTGTGCCCACACGTGAGTGTGTGGATGGATGTGTGCTTGCTAGCTTATATAGGCATGGCTAGCTTGATACGAAAGCTATGTGGGTAGCTTACGAAGTAAGCTAGGTAGTCGCATGGGAACAAGGGCGCATGGTGGGGTGTCATGCTTGTCCCCTGGGTCACTTCATAAATAGTGCCCGGGGATAAGTGACACTGTACATGATGGCGTCGCGGAACGGTTGTCTTGTCCGCGGTATGGCCGTCTCGTCGGGGTCTTGTCGGTGTCGGGTCAGGCTGCAGTCGGCAGCCGGCTGGGCAGAGCAGTCGGACGGGGAGCCTGCAGGAGCAGCCGGGCAGTCGGACTGAGGGGCTTTGCTAACCCCGATGTCTTGAAATATTGTCTTGCCGTCTTCGGGATACCCGTGGTCAATTACTCCGTCAGTAGCCCCCAAGCCTCTGGGCAACTTGGCAAAGTTGGGCGGAGGTTTTTTGGCGAGTGTTCATGGAAATGATCATGAAAAAGACAAAGTTAGTCCTCGCAGATATATCAAATGTTTGCTTTTAGCATTGCAAGTTTTATGCGTAGGGTGCCGACTCGGTTTTGTCCGAGCCCCCTTCAATCTTTTTCATGTTCCCTCCGCTTTTTGGCTTGTGCTCTCGCTCGCCGGACAGCCGCTCTGCGGTCTCTGGCTGAGAGTGGGCCGTGAAGCGAAGTGTATAGTACTCAGAATCTGAGAGCAGATTTAACCGAGCAGATACTCATAAAGGAAACGGCCGGGTCACCCGAACCATTTTTCTTCCCGGACGTCTTTCGCGTGGGTGGCCTCCAGCGTTCACTCTTGCTAGCCGGACAACCGCTCTACAGTCTGTGACTTAAAGTGAGGCTTTGGTACCGCACACGCTACTAAGCCGTCTGCGGGAACAAATGTCTCAGGCCAAGCGGCTAGCCCCCGGGCCAACTCTGGCCGGCGCCGGGGCGAACTGTGATGCTACTGTAATAAAAAGCAGAGACAGCCCCCGAGCATCGCTCGGGGTTATCCGTGCTTGCGTCGTGCAAAAAATATGCGGGTGAGGAGCTCACATTGGTTTTCGTGTAGTCGAGACGGAGGTTGAGCCTCCGGGTGCTCGAAGGGGTCCCGGCCGGTCAGGCTTGACCAGCCAGGCGGCGATGCATCTTGCAGCGCCTATTTTCTTCCTTTTCTCTTCTGCCGGCTGCTCAGAGCCGGACAAAACTCTTCTCTTGTCTGTAATCTTCGCGGGGGCGCGTCAGCGCATCCGCTGGATGTAGCCCCCGAGATTTGGGTCGACTGCTGAGCAGTCGGGCCGGATCTTCTGGCAACTACTTCGTCTTCTTCTTCAGCCGGCCGGATGGGCGGACCCCGACATAGCAGTCGGGCTCTTTGCAGCCGGACAGGCAGCCAGCGGTCGGACGCACAGACACATTTTTTTCTTGCCAGTCGGCCGCGGGCATCCGGCATTTTCTTCAACCGGATCTGGGCAGCCGGATGCACACACAAATTTTTTTGTCCCAGCCGGCCTCTCGGACAACCGGCCCATCTCACCCGGCCACCCCTCTTTTTTCTTCTTTTTTTTCGTGCGAGGAGCAGCCGGCTTGACTTTTCCTCTTTCACTCGCGTGGGGCAGCTGGCCCTTTTCTTTTCTTCTCCAGCCGGCCCTGGACAGCCGGATGTGGGAATCAGCAGCAGGCGAGCAGGGAGCCGGCAGTCGGCCAGGCCGGCCGGGTGGTGAGCGAAGCCGGCAGGCGACGGAGTCGGCAAGCGGCGGAGCCAGCCGTCCGGCTCGGGGCGGAGACGGCAAGCGGCCGGAGTCGGGCGCGGAGGCCGGCAGCAGAGGCGGCCGGGTTGGGGGAGCCGGTCGGGGCGGAGCAGGCGAGCCGGTGCGGAGGAGTTGGCACGGGAGCCATGACTCGGGCGAAGCCGGCCGGGCAGAGCCGGACTGGGCCGCGCGGGAGGCCGGTCGTGGAGGCCGGCGCGCGTGGGCGGGGCAGTCGGCACGGACGGCGCTGCAGAGGAGGAGCCCGTGGAAGGCGGCAGGTCGGCAATGCGGGCACGCGTGGAGCCGGCGCGGCGCAGGAGTCGGTGTCCAGGTGAGGAGCGGGGGAGGCCGGAGGGCGACTCAACCAGGGGCTCCAGAGGCCGGCGAGGGGGTGCGGGAGGCCGGACGTGGCACAGGGAAGCCGGCTCGGGTGCGGAGACGGCGCGGGAGCCGCGACTCAGACGCCGGGAGCGGAACGAGGCCTGGGAGCGCAGACGGCGCAGGAGACCAGGGCCGGTCTGCAGGAGGCGGGAGGCCGCATAGCCGCGGGGCCGGTCGGCGCACGCCGGGTGCTGGCGGAGGCGGGGCGGCGAGCCAGCCACCCAGAGTCGAACGGGCGCGCAAGGCGCGTGGGTCCAGAGGCGGCCCGGAGCCGCGGCCGGCTAGAGGAGGCCCGACGCGGGGCGGGGCCGGCGAGGGCGAAGGCAGAGCTGGTCGCGGGGGCCGCGGCCGCGTGGCAGCGAGGACGGGCGGAGCCGGACCGAGCAGTGGCCGGCGCGCACGAACCCGACAGAGGACCAGCAGCGGCGCGGGACGGCACCGGCGGAGCGCAGCGGCCGCGGGAGGCCGGGCCCGAGGGCGGTGCGGAGGCACGTTGAGGCACAGGCGGCCGAGCGGAGCGGTGCGGAGGCGGACGTGCGCGGCCGAGCCGGCGCGGGGAGGCGGCAGGGAGCTACAGCCGGTGCAGCGAGAGCGGAGCAGGCGGTCGAGGGCGCGAGGGAGCCGGCAGTGCGCGCGGTTGCCGGCTGGAGCGGGGCCGACCGGCGGGCGGCCCGGGAATCCTACGGAGCGGGGCTGGCGGCAGGCGCCGGGGCATGGGGCGCCCAAGCCCAGCGCGTGGACGATGTGGCAGGAGGGAAGGCGCGTCACGGAGCGGCCGGACCGCGGGCGCGGATCAGCGAACGCCGCGCGAGACGCATGGCAGTGTGGACAGAGGCTTTGCAGCGCAGGAGCGGCGACAGGGACGACGCCAGGTGAAGCAGATGCAACGAGAAGGGAGCTGGAGGCGGCCGTGCGTGAACTGTGACAACGCACGGTCGGAGCCAAAGCCGGGGTGTGTCGTTAGTGTCCAGGTCGTGCCTGTCTTGCATCTGACTTGCGAATAGCCATCATCAGACTATTGCCTGAGTAGTGTATGGGGCATGTACGGCTTGTGTACATGCATTATTTGGGATGTGTATGACTATGGTTTGACTGGTTGACTTAGCAGCTAGCTAGCTTGCATAAATGATATGTGGAGAGACGAACGCACGTTTCAGCCGACGCAAGACACAACACGGAGGGGAACATACGCGAGCGGCGTGTGGATGATAACGGCCGACTGAGGCAAGGCCCCGCGTACGGCACGCGCGTGGACGGACGGCCGGCGTTGCGGTGGTGACGAAGAGGGCGAGGCCGATGGAGAGGTCACGCCGCCCCTCACGGCCATTCCGGGGGCAATGTCGATGTCGAGCCCCCGACCGCTATCGGAGAGGCGGCGTGATGCCGCGATGATGAAGACGAAGAGGCCGATGGCAAGGACGCGCCGCCCCTCGCAGCTGCTCTGAGGGCGTGTTGACATTGGGCCCCCGAGCGCTACTGGAGAGACGACGCCGACGCCGCGGTGATGACGAAAGTGGTCTCGCCTGGACTGCAAAACCAGCAGCAGCGTGGTAGCGTAGTAGTAGTACCACGCCATGGTGGGCGCCAACTGTCGTGGTATTCTCACGGGAGTCTTGCGAGTCGACAGATGCCACAAGGGCTTAGTGTGAGGCTAAGACTGCTGCTGATAGGACCGGGAGCGGGTATGCGAGTAGCACGCGCTAGTTTAACCAGGTTCAGGGCTCTCCGGAGAGATAATACCCCTACTCCTGCATGTCTGAATATATATCTGGGGTGTACATCGAGCAGTACAAAGTGCTCCTGGAGCTGTATCTGAGGTTAGTGCCGCCGGCATCTGGCCTCGTATATGTGTGTATGATTGCTCGGGCATGCATGCTCATGGCCGAGTGGTCGAGTGAGCTAGTGGCCAGAAGGCCATGCATGTGTGGCGTGGTGTGTGCTCATGTGGATGGATGGATGGATAGCTAGTTAGCTTGCTAGCTATTTTCTTGTGTGTGTGCCCATACGCTGAGTGTGTGGATGGATGTGTGCTTACTAGCTTATATAGGCATGGCTAGCTTGATATGTAAGCTATGTGGATAGCTTAGGAAGTAAGCTAGGTAGTGGTATGGGAACAAAGGGGCATGGTGGGGTGTCATGCTTGTCCCCTGGGTCACTTCATAAATAGTGCCCAGGGACAAGTGACACTGTACATGATGGCATCACGGTACGGTTGTCTTGTCCGCGGTATGGCCGTCTCGTCGGGGTCTTGTCGGTGTCGGGTCGGGCTGCAGTCGGCAGCCGGCTAGGCAGAGCAGTCGGACGGGGAGCCCGCAGGAGCAGCCGGGCAGTCGGACTGAGGGGCTTTGCTAGCCCCGATGTCTTGAAATATTGTCTTGCCGTCTTCGGGGTACCCGTGGTCAATTACTTCATCATTTTGCGTCTTCCTCCTTCT
Organism: Triticum dicoccoides; assembly: GCF_002162155.2. Lineage (NCBI taxonomy): Eukaryota > Viridiplantae > Streptophyta > Magnoliopsida > Poales > Poaceae > Triticum > Triticum dicoccoides. The sequence goes on along the minus strand of NC_041386.1, from coordinate 422,885,815 downwards.
CTGGCAGGGTTCCCAGTACCAGGTATGCCTTGAACTCTTCTGTCCAGCACCCCTCCCGCGGCTCGAGTGCGAGGAGCAGGCGTGCTCCCGTTGTCGGGCCGTAGGTGGGGGCTCCCAAGGTCGGTGGCGGGGGGAGCTCCTCCTGAGGCAGTGCTGGCCCTGCAGCTGGGGGGGGGGGCTGCTGAAGGCTTGAAGAGCTGCTCCTCGAAGATGCTGGGCTCCTGTAGCTGGCGCTTGGATGCCCTTTTGTGATGTCGTCGGCTTCCTTGTTCGTGCCGCGAGGCACATGCTGTAGCTCCAGGCCTAAGAATTTTTTCTCCATTTTGCGTACCTCCTCCATGTATGCCTCCATGTGTTCATCCCTTGGCTTGTACACTTTGTTGGAGAAGTTGACGAGGAGCTGGGAGTCACCCTTGACGGTGATGCGCTTCACTCCCAAAGCGGCCGCGGCCTTGAGGCCGATCAATACTTCGTACTCCGCGATGTAGTTGGAGACCTTCTCGCCACGTTGGAAACAGAGCTGCACGACATAGTAGAGCTTGTCTTGGGTGGGCGAGATGAGCATGACTCCAGCCCCCCACGCCCTGTCGTGCGAAGGCGCCATCAAAGTACATGACCCAGTGATGACCCACAAGTATAGGGGATCAATTGTAGCTCTTTTCGATAAGTAAGAGTGTCGAACCCAACGAGGAGCAGAAGGAAATGACAAGTAGTTTTCAGTAAGGTAGTGTCTGCAAGTGCTGAAATTGTAAGTAGCGAGTAGTTTGATGGCAAGGCAATTTCTAACGAGCAAGTAACGATAATTGAAACAAGTGTGCAACAAGATAGCCCAATCCTTTTGAGGTAAAGGACAAGCCAAAACGGTTTATTATAGTGAGCAAAGCGTTTTTGAGGGTACACAGGAATTTCATCTAGTCACTTTCATCATATTGGTTTGATTTGTGTTTGCTACTTTGATAATTTGATATGTGGGTGGACCGGTGCTTAGGTGTTGTTCTTACTTGAACAAACCTCCTACTCATGATTAACCCTCCCGCAAGCATCCGCAATTACGAGAAAGGTATTAAGATAAATTCTAACCATAGCATTAAACTCTAGGATCCAATCGGTCCCTTACGGAATAGTGCATAAACTGGGGTTTAAGTTTCTGCCACTCTCGCAACCCACCATCTATTTACTACTCCACAGTGCATTCCCTTAGGCCCAAATATGATGAAGTGTCATGTAGTCGACGTTCACATGACACCACTAAGGAAATCACAACATACATACTATCAAAATATCGAACACATATCAAATTGACATGATTACTTGCAACATGATTTATCCCGTGACCTCAAGAACAAAGGTAACTACTCACAACCAACAAACATGCTCATGATCAGAGGGGTGTTAATATGCATAATGTATCTGAACATATAATCTTCCACCAAATAAACCTTATAGTAATCAACTACAAAACGTAATCAATACTACTAGTCACCCCCTAGCAACAATCTATAGTTCCGGTAACAAGATTGCATATAAGAGATGAACTAGGGTTTGAGATGAGATGGTGCTAGTGAAGATGTTGATGGATATTTCCCTCCCCAAGATGGGAGAGTTATTGGTGATGATGACGACGATGATTTCTCCCTCCGGGAGGGAAGTTCCCCCAGCAGAATCACTCCGCCGGAAGGCAAAAGTGCTCCTGCCCAAGTTCCGCCTCGAGGCGCCGGCGCTTCATCCTGAAAGTCCTCCTCTTATTTTTTCTAGGTCAAAACCACTTATATACCAAAATATGGGCACCGGAGGTGGGCCGAGGATGCCACAACCCACAAGGGCGCGCTAGGGGGGCCTGGCACGCCCAGGTGGGTTGTGGCCATCTAGTGGCCCCCCTCTTGTGTTTAATGGCTCCAATATTCCTCAAATAATTCATAAAAATTCTCCGTAAAGTTTCAGCTAATTTGGAGTTGTGTAGAATAGTTGGCTTGACGTAGCTTTTCCAGGTCCAGATTTCCAGCTGCCAGAATTATCCCTCTTGGTGTGTTCCTTGTAAATTATGAGAGAAAAGGCATTAGAATTACTCCAAAAAGCATTATTATGGATAAAAACATTATAAATAATAGCAAGGAAACATGATGCAAAATAGACGTATCAACTCCCCCAAGCTTAGACCTCGCTTGTCCTCAAGCGAAAACCAAAAATCGAAAACATGTCCACATGCTTTGAGAGAGAGGTGTCGATAAAAACAAAATACGGACATAGAAGCATCATGCTGATTATTATAACAACAATGGAATTAAACATAGGACTTTTACCATATACTTCTCATGAATAAGTAATAGTTCATCACACAATCGAAGTATAAAGCAAAAACTCTAGAAACCAACAAACTATGTTCTTAATCAATTTTGCAGCTACAATTCATCATCTTTTCAGTAAGAGTCACGTATCGGAGCCTTTAGGCAAGTCCACATACTCAACCATCATATAGTCTTCTATGATTGCTAACACTCACCTTGTACCCATGAGCAAAACATTTCAATCGGACACGTAGAAAGATATGGGCTTATAGTTTCGCCCCCCAACATACTCACCTCAAGGGTGATGTCAACAATAATAACTCATGCTATCTATATTCAACTGGACATATGTGCCTAGATATTTCCTCACCACATGATGCTTGCCAAAAGAGAAAAATAAAAGGAATAGTGAGAAAACTTTGACTCTTTGCATAAAAGTAAAAGATAGGCCCTTCGCAGAGGGAAGCATAGGTTGCCATGCACTTATTTGTTTGTATGCTCAATCCCTTAGTGCAAGATAACGTCACGTTGTATTGCCCCTTAAGATGACAACCTTTATTATGCAGTCTGTCACTTTTATTATTTGTCATCCAAGTTCATACAACGCTCAATTTTCTCTAACACTAAATGATCTCACACTTTTAGAAGCAATTTTTATTGCCTTTTTGCACCGATGACAACTTACTTGAGGGATCTTGCTCAATCCCTAGGTAGGTATGGTGGACACTTGAAAAGATTTGGGTTTAAGGGTTTTTGGATGCACAAGTAGTATTTCTACATAGTACAAATTTTTGGCTAGCAAAGATAGGGGGCAAGCATCACATGTTAAAGGTTCTACGACAATATGACTTCTATGTGAATATAAACAAACATAAACCATTAAGTTGTCTTCCTTGTCCAACGTCAACAATTTTGGCATATAATATTTTGATGAGGGCTCACAATCACAAAAGATTTCTAGGATAGTATATCTATATGTGAATCTTCTCTTCCCTTATTAATTGTTTCATGAGTTGCATCATTGACTAATGCTATGTTTGTCAGTCTCTAATAAAATTTTCTACCTATACTTTCCCTTATGTGGTGCCATCACCTACCATAGGATTAGTATATAATATTTTCATTATTTATTTCCTTTCTCCATTTATTTCCTTTCTCTTTTTCTTTCTTCCTTATTTATTTTCTTCATTTGCAACATGAAAGTAAAGAAAGCAAAAGCAAAAACTAACTTCGTTATATAACTTGCACACGATTACAGGGATAGATCACTAAGCAAACTCTCAAAAGAAGAAAGGATCGAACTAAACTTTATTTCATCTGAAAGCAAAAGATTGAACTAAGATAAATGAAAGCAAAAAGATAGTGGGATGATACGATACCGGGGCACCTCCACCAAGCTTGGCGGAAGCCAAGGGGGGTCCCCATACCCGATACTCTATTCTCCTTTCGGTGGTGAAGGGGATGATGGTGGTGATGAAGGAGAGATCTTGTACTTGGAGAAGCTTGAAGAGACCATAGTAGATAGAATCTGACAGAAAACAACAAGGAAAAAGAGAACATAGACTTTCTCCGTGATACAGTGATCAACAGGTTCGAGAAGTATATATAGAATTTTTATCTTACAGGACAAGTATATGGTAGAAAAACGGTGTACGGGGGATGTCCCAGGTGGGCACAACCCACCTGGGCGCGCTTGCCTGGCGCGCCCTGGTGTCTTGTGCCCACCAGGGTACGCTTCCTGGGAGTTTCATTATTTCCAAAATTTTAAGATATTCCAAAACTGATAAAAAATATTTTTGCAGATTTTTCGGAGTTCGTTTACTTACCGTATCATGTACCTCCCTATTTTCACGATTCTGGAGTGTTCCGGAAGGACTGTTTTATGTGTTCTTCTGGTGTCAAAGTTTGAATAATATTACTTTCAACATTAATAGGCATACCTGAGATATAATGCTTTATTCGTTTCCCATTGACAACCTTCGTGTTAGTGCCTTCGAAATTATTTATTTTGATGGCTCCAGGCCGGTAAACCTTCTCGATGACATAGGGGCCTTCCCATTTCGAGAGGAGCTTTCCTTCAAAAAATCCAAAACGAGAGTTGTACAAAAGAACATATTCTCCGACTTTAAAGTCACGCTTTTGGATTCTTTTGTCATGCCATCTTTTAACTTTTTCTTTAAATAACTTTGCATTTTCATAAGCTTGGGTTCTCCATTCATCTAATGAGCTTATATCAAATAACCTCTTCTGACCAGCAAGTTTGAAATCATAATTGAGTTCTTTAACTGCCCAATAAGCTTTATGTTCTAACTCAAGAGGTAAATGACAAGCTTTTCCATAAACCATTTTATAGGGAGACATACCCATAGGATTTTTATAAGCTATTCTATAAGCCCAAAGTGCATCATCTAATTTCTTAGACCAATTCGTCCTGGACCTATTGACAGTCTTTTGCAAAATTAATTTTATTTCTCTATTTCTAAGTTCAACTTGACCACTAGACTGAGGATGATCGGGTGATGCAATTCTATGGTTAACATCATACTTGGCAAGCATTTACGGAAAGCACCATGAATAAAGTGTGAACCACCATCAGTCATTAAGTATCTAGGGACTCCAAACCTTGGGAAAATAACTACCTTAAGCATTTTAATAGAGGTGTTGTGATCAACACTACTAGTTGGAATAGCTTCTACCCATTTAGTAACATAATCAACAGCAACCAAAATATGTGTATACCCATTAGAGGAAGGAAAAGGTCCCATGTAATCAAATCCCCAAACATCAAAAGGCTCAACAGCAAGTGAATAATTCATAGGCATTTCTTGACGCTTACCAACATTACCTATTCTTTGACATTCATCACAAGATGAGACAAACTTACGGGCATCCTTGAAGAGAGTAGGCCAATAAAATCGAGATTACAATACCTTGTGAGTAGTTCTATCTCCAGCATGATGCCCTCTATAAGCCTTGGAGTGACATTTCCGTAGGATTTGTCCCTGTTCATTCTCAGGTACACAACATCTAATAATACCATCTACTCCTTCTTTATAAAGATGTGGGTCATCCCAAAAGTAATGTCTTAAATCATAGAAGAATTTTTTCTTTTGTTGATATGTGAAGCTAGGTGGAAAATTGTAACGCCCTCGATGCAGCTATAGCTCCCACGTGTCGAGGCACGACTTAGAGATATAACCACATTGAAAGCAATGTCGCAAGTTAGGCAATCATCACAACATCCCATGTAATATATGATAAAAGGGGGAGATACATAGTTGGCTTACACTCGCCACGTCACATCAGAGTACATAAATAACATGCATCATCCAAACACTCATGGCCCGACTACGGCGCCAAAATAGAAGATAACCCAACATGCGACAAGGCCCCGAATCAAACCCCAACTAGGCACCACTACTGATCATCAGGAAAAGACACGTAATATCGCCGAGAGTCCTCGTCGAACTCCCACTTCAGCTCGTACTCGTCACCTGGAGCGCAATCACCTGGACCTGCATCTGGAGTTATAGTATCTGTGAGCCACAGGGACTCAGCAATCTCGCACCCTCGCGATCAAGACTATTTAAGCTTATAGGTATGGCAAGGTAAAATATGAGTGGAGCTGCAGTAAGCGACTAGCAAGTATGGTGGCTATCTTATTCGCAAAAGAGAGCGAGAAGAGGAAGCAAAGCACGAGCGAGAAGCTAGAGGAACAACCTGCGCAAACATTACTCCAACACCGTGTCCACTTCCCGGACTCCGCCGAGAAGAGGCCATCACGGTAACACACTCAGTTGATTCATTTTAATTAATTAAGGTTCAAGTTATCTACAACCGGACGTTAACAAATTCCCATCTGCCCATAACCGCGGGCACGGCTTTCGAAAGTTCAATCCCTGCAGGGGAGTCCCAACTTAGCCCATGACAAGCTCTCACGGTCAACGAAGGAAGAGACCTCCTCCCAAGACATTCCGATCAGACTCGGTATCTCGATAACTCAAGACACTTCGACAGGTTAAAACAAGACCAGCAACACCACCCGCTGTGCCGACAAATCCCGATAGGAGCTGCACATATCTCGTTCTCAGGGCACACCGGATAAGCTAAGCGTACGGGAGCCAACGTAACCCAAGTTGACGAGGGACGGCCCCGCACGGTGCTCTAGGTTGGACCAACACTCAGAGG
>NC_041386.1:422876740-422879227 GCF_002162155.2 Triticum dicoccoides | reverse complement strand
AAAACAAGATGACCCTTGAGTCTGCAGAACCCAAGGGAAAGAAAAGGCTAGGTGGCAAATGGTAAGACCAATGTTGGGCATTGCTGGACAAGCTTTAATCAAGGCGAAACATCAAGGGGTTCCCATTATAACCCAACCGCGTAAGGAACGCAAAATCCGGGAACATAACACCGATATCACGGAAACTAGGGCGGCAAGAGTGGAACGAAACACTAGGCGAGAGGCCGAGCCTTCCACCCTTTACCAAGTATATAGATGCATTAAGATAACATAGCAATATAATGATATCCCAACAAGTAAATAAATGTTCCAACAAGGAACAGCCTCCAATCTTCACCTGCAACTAGCAACGCTATAAGAGGGGCTGAGCAAAGCGGTAACATAGCCAATCAACGGTTTGCTAGGACATGGTGGGTTAGAGTTTCAACATGGCAATTGGGAGGCTGACAAGCAAAAGGTAGGCATCGTAGCATTGGCATAGCAAGAGCGAGCAACCTAGCATAGCAAAAATAGTAGTGATTTCGAGGGTATGATCATCTTGCCTGCACAGTTGTCAGAGTTGACTGGATCCTCAGAAGCAAACTCAACGGGCTCCTCGGTAGCAAACTCGTCTCTCGGCTCTACCCAAACAAGACAAACAAGCAACAAGGATACACTCAACCACGTGCAAGGATCAAGCGATATGATGCAATGATGATATGCTATGCGGGATGTGATGCGGGATGCAAAATGCAAGATATGACAGGAAATGCATAAACCTTGCCTCAACTTGGAATTCCAAGGGTGCCACCGGAAAGATGAGATGAAATCGCTTGAAAACGATATAAAGAACGCCGGAATCGGAGTTACGGTTTGGAAATGGCAAGCGTTTCAAAAAATGACACCGGTCTGCGATTTACAACAAGTAGGCATCTAAACGCAATGAAATGAACATGCTACAACCACCAAACATGACAACAAAATACATGGCAGGGATGCACACAAGATGCTTAACAAAAGACTAGCACTGAGACACGGCCAATTCATCCATTATGAGGTTCAAACAAGCATGGCAAAAACGCAAATGCAAAACAGATTCCAGACTTAGTGAAATTAACACTTGTCTGAAATTTCAGATCACGAAGCCCTCTTCGGAGCAGCAAAACAACATGATACATGACCTGATTAAGACAAAGAAGAACATGGCATGGAGCTACTCAACAAGCTTAACAAAAGTCCCTAAGTGACCTGGGGCCAAAAGGGATCACAAAATATACTAACGGGCACACGAACATAGCTAAAACACAATCAGTTTTCAGACTTAGTGAAAACTGAGACATGCTGAAATGTAACTCATGAAGGCATGTAAACGAGCTCGATGCACTCACCACGGGGCAAGTCATGGGAAGGCAAGCATACATCCATTACGAAGGCACAAAATGCTAGCTAGACATGGCAAGAATAATGGCATAGCATGCACGGATCAACTACAACAACATCGGCAAAATCGCAAACGAGTTGACGATCTGCCCAGATTCACAACAAAGCAAAAGTAGAGCTCGATTGACTCAAGCTAGGGTGCTCCATAATTGCAAATAAAGACATGGATGGATAGAGCATAACATGATTAACAAAACTCCTTAACTGATCATCCTCAAAAGAGGCACAGATCACTAGGAAACAAGCTGAACATATGGCATCATGAACTAAATAATCCCAGACTTAGTGAAAACAACTAAGTCTCTGAAAACAGATTTACCGGGTGCCTCACTTTGCAAGCTTGCACAAGTCACCACACACATCCTAAAAATGCATGGGTTGCACCTCTGGAAAGAAGACAAAATGCTTAAAAAACATATAAAGGACTCACAGGCATAGCATACACACAATAATCATGGCAAAAATGACAAAAATCTAAGATGAACTAGCAGATCTGACAATTAACTCATGAAGCCTCCTTCTAACAGCATTTCGGGCATCAACATGAGCTCAAATGAAAATGATGCAATGGAGTGTAATGATGTACTCGTCGAGGCGAACATTTTGATATGCTATATGCCCAAATCAGAGCTACGGATGCAAAGTTACGGAGCCTCGAACATTGCAACTTGGACAAAAAATTTAATGACTTGGAGAAAAAAAAACAACCCCAGATCTAGGGTTGCACGGAAACCGAGGCGGCGGCGGCACTGTTCACCGAAGCTCTCCGGCGAGGATGCCGAGGACGACGACGAGGTGGGCAAGGACGGCGGCCGGCGGGGGCGACATCGCCGGCGACCGGAGGCGGCGGCGTAGGGGCCCGCGGTGGCGACGGCGGCTGCCGGCGGGAGCGGCGCGTCCGGGCGACGCGTCGGGCGGCGGGGTCCCACGGCGGGGAGGCGAGGTGGTGCGGCGGCGCCGTGCCGGCGCGGTGGCGTCGGGCGCCGGACGTGGGGAAGGAGGCGGCGGAGCAACAGGCGCGGGCGGCGGTGGCTTAGGGCCCTCGGGGGCCCGACGTGGGCCTGCCGG
>NC_041386.1:422842990-422876023 GCF_002162155.2 Triticum dicoccoides | reverse complement strand
GGTGCTGAGGCGGCGATGTGGGGCGTCGCGGGCTGACGTGGCGGCGTCCCATTGGTCAGCGGTGGCGGGCGGACGCGTCCAGTTGCAGCCGGACGTGTCCGATGGCGGCGGAGTAGATTTTTAGGGTTTCGTGGGGGAGGAGAGATCCGAAATTGGAGGGGTCTATTTATAGGCATAAGTGGAGCTAGGAGAGTCCAAATGAGGTGCGGTTTTCGGCCACGCGATCGTGATTGAACGCTCTAGGACATGGAGTAGAGTTTGGTGTGTTTTGTGCCAAAATGGAGGGGTGTTGGGCTGCAACACACACGAGGCCTTTTCGGTCCCTCGGCTAACCGTTGGAGTATCAAACGAAGTCCAAATGACACGAAACTTGACAGGCGGTCTACCGGTAGTAAACCAAGGCCGCTTGGCAAGTCTCAGTCCAATCCGGAAATGTTTAATCCCCACACACAAAATAAAGGTAGAAATGACCACCGGAGGAGAACGAAGCGCCGGAATGCAAAACGGACAACGGGGAAGATGCTCGAATGCATGAGATGAACACGTATGCAAATGCAATGCACATGATGACATGATATGAGATGCATGAAAAAGACAAGAACACACGGAGACAAAGACCCGAACCCGAGAAATAAATATAACTTAACGCCGGAAACGGCAAGAGTTGGAGTACAAATTGGGAAAGTTATATCTGGGGCGTTACAAAAATATTTAGCAACAATGTAAGTAGGATAGTCAGCATACCAAGGAGTACCATTAGCAACATTTATTGCAGCTAACTTCTCATCATGAAAACTATCATTAATAGGAAGTGGGTCATCAAGCACATTTTCAAGCCTAGACAAATTATCAACTACGGGGTTCTCAGCTCCTTTCCCATCAATGATATGTAAATCAAATTCTTGTAACAAGAGAACCCAAGGAATTAGTCTAGGTTTAGCATCTTTCTTTTCCATAAGATATTTAATAGCAGCATGGTCTGTGTGAATAGTTACTTTGGAATCAACAATATAAGGTCTAAATTTATCACAAGAAAACACCACTGCTAAGAATTCTTTTTCAGTAGTAGCATAATTCCTTTGTGCACTGTCTAGAGTTTTACTAGCATAATGAATAACATTAAGTTTCTTATCAACTCTTTGTCCTAGAATAGCACAAACAACATAATCACTAGCAGCACACATAATTTCAAAAGGCAAGTTCCAATCCGGTGGTTGAACAATAGGTGTAGATATTAAGGCTTTCTTGAGTGTTTCAAAGGCTTCTAAACAATCATCATAAAAAAACAAAAGGAACATCCTTTTGCAAAAGACTAGTGAGAGGCCTAGAAATTTTAGAGAAGTCTTTAATAAACCTCCTATAGAAACCAGCATGACCTAGGAAACTACGAATACCTTTGATGTCCTTAGGACATGACATTTTCTCAATTGCATCAACCTTAGCTTGGTCCACTTCAATACCTCTTTCATAAATTTTATGATCCAAGACAATGCCTTCATTAACCATAAAGTGGCACTTCTCCCAATTCAAGACAAGATTTGCTTGTCCACATCTCTGCAAAACTCGCTCAAGATTGCTTAAACAATCATCAAAAGACTTCCCATAAACAGAAAAGTCATCCATAAAAACTTTAACAATCATTTCAAAAAAATCAAAGAATATAGCAGTCATACGTCTTGGAAAGGTAGCAGGTGCATTACATAAACCAAAAGGCATACGTCTATAAGCATAGGTTCCAAATGGACAAGTAAAAGTGGTATTTTCTTGACCAGGTTGAGAAACAAGTATTTGTGAAAAGCCGGAATATCCATCAAGGAGGAAAAAGTGTGTGTGCTTAGATAATCTTTCAAGCATTTGATTGATAAAAGGCAAAGGGTAATGATCTTTTCTAGTTGCTTTATTTAATTTTCTAAAATCAATTCCATTCTATAGCCTGTAATAATTCTTTGTGGAATGAGTTCATTCTTATCATTAGGAACAACAGTAATACCCCCTTTCTTAGGAACACAATGAACAATATTTACCCATCTACTATCAGCTATAGGATAAATTATACCCGCTTCCAGAAGTTTTAATATTTTCGTTCTAACCACCTCTTTCATCTTCGGATTTAACCGACGTTGGTGATCAACAACTGGTTTAGCATCAGGTTCCATATTAATTTTGTGCTGACATAGAGTGGGACTAATGCCCTTTAAATCATCAAGAGTATATCCAATAGCAGCTTGGTGCTTCCTTAGAGCTTTCAATAATCTTTCTTCTTCATGTTCTGAAAGGTTAGCACTAATAATAACATGATATATCTTATTTTCATCAAGATAAGCATATTTCAAGGTGTCTGGCAATTGTTTTAATTCAAACACAGGATCACCCTTAGGTGGAGGAGGAACTCCAAGAGTTTCAATAGGCAAATTATGTTTAAGCAGAGGACATTGTTCAAAGAAAATATTATCTATTTCATTTCTTTCATGCATATGTAAATCATTCTCATGGTCTAGCAAGTATTGTTCTAAAGGATCAGTAGGTGGCATAGAAATAGAAGCAAGACCAATTAATTCATCCTTGCTAGGCAATTCTTTTTCATGATGGTTCCTACTAAACTTGGAAAAATTAAACTCATGAGACTCATCACCAAAGCTAACACCCATAGTTTGTTTCTGACAATCTATCTTAGCATTAACGGTGTTCAAGTAAGGTCTACCAAAGATAATGGGACAAAAGTCATCTTGCGGGGAACCAAGAACAAGAAAATCAGTAGGGTATTTTATTTTCCCGCACAAGACTTCAACATCTCTAATAATCCCACAAGGTGATATGGTATCTCTATTTGCAAGTTTAATAGTGACATCTATGTCTTCTAACTCTGTAGGTGCTATGTATTCCCTAATTTCTTGATATAACTTGTAAGGAATAACACTCACACTTGCACTCATGTCACATAAACCATGATAACAGTGATCTCCTATTTTAACTGAAATGACAGGCAGGCCAACAACTGGTCTATTTTTATCCCTTCCATCAGGTTTAGCAATTCTAGCAGCTTCTTCACAGAAGTAAATAACTTGCCCATCCATATCTTCTTCTAAGAGATCTTTAACCATATCAATGCTAGGTTCTACTTTAATTTGTTCACTAGGTTTAGGTGTTCTAACATAGCTTTTATTAACCACAGTTGAAACTTTAGCATGCTCCTTTATCCTAACAGGGAAAGAAGGTTTCTCGAAATAAGCAGTAGGTACAACTGGATCAACATTATAAAGTATAGCCTCTTCTTTAACTGGTACCGGTTCTTTAATTTCTTCTTTAATAGGTGGGTAATATTTAAACCACTTCTCCTTAGGGAGTTCAACATGAGTAGCAAATGATTCACAAAAGGAGGCTACTATCTCAGAGTCAAGTCCATATTTAGTGCTAAACTTTTGAAAAGCATCGGTATCCATAAAGATTTAACACAATCATACTTAAGTTTAATACCTGACTCTTTACCTTCATCAAGTTCCCAATCTTCAGAGTTGCGTTTAATTCCTTCCAAAAGATCCCATCAGAATTCAATAGTCTTCTTTATAAAAGAACCAGCACAAGAAGTATCAAGCATGGTTTGATCATTAAGAGAAAGCCGAGCATAGCCTCTTCTTCGGAGAATAACTGCTTATTTTTTGCTGGCGCAGCCCCCGGTGCCCCCGGGGCTCTTTCCTCCACTGGCCGTGTGGCTGCCACCGCCCTGAAGACGAGCTTGAGAGCCGCCAGTGCCTCCCTGGAGTCTCCGGCAACAGTGAGGACGTCGCTGCTCCCTGGCATCTTCATGAGGTTGTAGGCAGGGTGAGTTGCCTCCATGAACTTGGCTAAGGCCGGGTACCCGGCGATGGCGTTATACGGGAGGCCGATGCAGGTGATGTCGAAGTCGATGAGCTCGATGCGGTAGCTGTCGCGGGTGCCGAAGGTGGCGGGGAGACAGATCTGTCCCAAGGGCTAGTGGATCTATCAACGACCCCAGAAAACGACTTGGTGGGGCAGAGCCGGTCATGTGACACGTGAAGCAAGTCGAAAGCTTCCACGGAGAGCACATTGAGCCCGGCCCCTCTGTCGATGAGGGTCTTGGTTACTGCTATGTTGCATATGGTGGGGGTGCAGAGCATCGGGAGCGCGCCCGCGCCCGCGGTGGTCACAGGATGGTCTCTTGAGTCGAAGGTGAGGTCAGCCTCTGGTGCCGCCCATCCCGGAGGGGCTCCCTACAGCATGCGGGTGGCACCCACTTGGCGGAAGAACTGCTTGACATGACGATCCGAGGGTGGCGCCTATGAACCGCCGAGGAGGGAAGCGATGGCGTGGGGCGCCGGTGCTGTGAAGCGCGCGAGGAAGAAGCCACGCAGCTCCTCCTAGGAAGCCACCGAATATGCTGGGAGATTGAGAAGCCAGGCGCGCGGCACGCCAGTGAGGGCCATGGGGAACCAGTTGGCCATGACCTTGTCGCCTCCTCCGGCCGCCCAAACGGCCTCCTCGTAGGCCTGGAGGAAACCTGCTAGATCCGCCAGCTGCTACGTAGCGGGGCGGCATCTCCGGCCCGAACTTGTGCGGCCACTGCACCTGTCGCAAGGCGGGGGTGAAAGCCCTGAGGCCCGCAACGCCACCGCACATGCTCGTCGGTTCGGCCGGAGGAGCGGCGCTTGCCATGGGCACTGGTCGACGGAGCGAAAGGGCCGGAGAAGCGAAGCGGACGAAGAGGCGAAGCTTTCAATGCACCCCTACCTGGTGTTCCAAATGTCAGATTCGGGGTTCCATAGACCCTTGAGATGTTCGAACTCCAGGGTGCGTGCGAAGAACTCCCTCTTCCCAGTCTGCCCGCTCAATGATTCCACGGCCTACCTCGATGAACCCAAGGGACAAGGAACACAACGCTTTATCCTGGTTCGGCCCACCTTGTGGTGTAATACCCTACTCCAGCTTTGTGGTGGATTGCCTCGAGGGGCCGAGGATAAACTAGTATAGTCGATGAATAGCCTCAGGAGGTGAGGTGTTCTTGAGCTCGATGAGCTAGTGAGGTGGTCAGGGTGGAATGGATCCGATCCCCTTTATGGTGGTGGCTAGGTCCTATTTATAGTGGCCTTGGTCCTCTTCCCAAATGCAGGCGGGAAGGGATCCCACAATGGCCAAATTTGAAGGGAGACAACTAGTACAAGTTATCCTGACAAAAGTAGTGTTCGCCTGCAAAAGGCTCTTGTGGTGATGCCATGGTGGGCTCCGCGATGACCTCCATACTGTCGTCCTGGCGGTCTTGGTCTTATTGCACCGATATGGAAACCTTTGCTTGATTCCTCGGGACTCTGCGCCAGCGCTTGACTCCTTGGCACCAAAGGGGAAACTGGTACAATCCGCCTGCTGGCGCCCGCCTGGCCTTGGTCGTCATGGCTCACGTCATGTGAACCTCGCGAGGTGCATCTTGCCTTGATATCTCCGCCCCTCGGGAGCCAGCCTGGTGAGGCCGCCCCCCAGGGAGGTCTTGGTGTTGTCCGCCTCGCGAGGGTCTTGGGTTGTTGTTGCAGAAGCAGGGCCGTATCAGGCTATTGACGGAGCCATGCCGTGGTCCGCAGGCAGGCAAGTCTGGGCACCCCCATTCCGAGGACGCCGATCGGTTTCTTGGATGATGAAAGACTGCTTCTACGTGCATTGCCGCCGCGCCTTCTGCTTCACTGGGCGCTCATTGGGTAATACCCTCAGGTGGTGCTCGATTAACCCCCTCGGGATCCCGACCAGATCCTTGGGTTCCCAGGCGAACACCTCCTTGTTCGCGTGCAAGAAGTCGACTGACGCCCTTTCCTGATCTAGAGGAAGGTTGGCACCTATGGTGAAGGTGGCGCCCAATGCCCCATCTTCGTCAACCAACACCTGCTTCGTCGCGGCATGATCTTGGCAGAACAACTGCTTCTTCTTTGCTGGCGCACCTCCTGGGGCATCTGGTGCCCCTTCCTCAGTCGAGAGCGCTGCTGCTGTGGTCCTAAAGGCGAGCTTGAGGGCCGCAAGGCTTCTTTGGTGTCACCGGCCACAGTGAGGAAGCCGTTGCTTCCTGGCATCTTCATGAGGTTGTAGGCAGGGTGAGTTGCCGCCATGAACTTGGCTAGGGCTGGGTACCCGAGGATGGCATTGTACGGGAGACTGATGCAGGCGATGTCATAGTCGATGAGCTCGGTGTAGTAGTTGTCGTGGGTGCCGAAGGAGACGGGGAGGCGGATCTGCCCTAGGGGGCAGGTGGAGTTGTCAACGAGTCCAGAGAAGGGCTTGGTAGGGTGGAGCCGGCCGTGTGGCACATGAAGCAAGCCAAAAGCTTCCACAGAGAGTACGCTGAGGCCAGCCCCACCGTCGACGAGGGTCTTGGTGACTGCCACATTGCAGATGGTGGGGGTGCAGAGCATCGGGGTGCGCCGGCACCGGCGGTGGTTGCGGGGTGGTCTCTTGAGTTGAAGGTGAGGTCAGCCTTGGGTGCCTCCCATCCCAGAGGAGCTCCCTGATGCACGTGGGCGGCGCCCACCTGGAGAAAGAACTTCTTGACATGGTGATCCGAGGGCGGCGCCTGCGAGCCATCGAGGAGAGCTACAACAGCGTGGGGTGCTGGTGCCGCAAACACTACAAAAAAATACACTTCCGTGATGATACGTGTTTGTCATAGTAGGTCGCGTTTTTTGTGCATGTACATCCATGATGATTTTATGACAGGATCAAGATAGTCATACCTGTGCTGTCTTAGAAGTGTTCCATGCCATTACCAAAATTATCATCACGGAAGTGTCCACTTCCATGACGATAAATTGCGCGTCACAGAAGTGCTTTCGTCAAGGGGGACCGACACGTGGTATCCACCATAACGGAACACCGTTAAGCTATCGGGTCCGGTTTTGGATCCGATAACCCGTTAACAGCCAGGACCAATGGGAAATTTCCATGTGTAAAATTCTGATTGGCCGGAGGGAACACCTGTCAGCTCGTCAGTGGGCCAGATGTCACCCGTCCATTGGAGGAGACATGCCTATGATAGTCGACACGTGGCTGGGCCCAACAGAGGCCCATATAGGTTAAAATAGCCGGTCCAGTCAAAGGCCCATAGTACTTACTTAGGTACCAGTGGGCCAGCCCAATAACGACCTACTTAACAAAGGCCCATTTACGGCCCGAAGCTAGATCTGGCCCGTTAATTGTTCGCCGAATATTTGGGACCAATTACAGCCCAGTGACTTTCGGCCTGTTATAGGCCCGATATAGACATGGGCCCATTTCAGCCCGGTGTGACTTTCGCCCTGGGAATGGCTCGTGCTGCCCATGGGCCGTATATGGTCCGACGGGACATCGGGCCCACTAACGGCCCGTGAGAAAGGTGGCAACAGTTAAGCCCAACGTGACTTTGGGCCTGTTAAAGGCATGTCGCATAATTCGGCCTGTTGATGTCTGTACTAAGCTTTCGACCTCTTAAAGGCCCATGATATCAGTGGGCCAACTAAGGCCCGAGATATGTTTCGGCCTGGTAACTGCCCACAATATAACTGGGCCCAAAAAGGCCCGTTCTACATTTTAGCGTCCTGAAGGCCCATCGACGACTAGTGAAAATTGAGGCCCAACATGCATTTTGGCCTGCTAAAGGCCCATGGTTTCATCTAGGCCGTAACAGGGTAGTGCAATATTCAGCCTGTTAATGGCCCAACGCTACCTAGGCCAAACTAAGCGTTGGGCCCACAAAAGGCCCAACTAAAATATAGGCTGGTGTAAGTTGTGGGCCTCGCGCAAAGTGTGAAGGCCCCAATCATTCGGGCCCAATAAAGATGCAGGCTGGCCCAATTGTGGCCCGCTAAAATAAAGAAATTACGGCATAGTAACTAAGAACAAACCTACACTATACAATAAAGAATTTATGGTATATTACATCCACTAGGCATCGAAGTTCACCACCAGTGATCATAAAGCGCAACGAAGAAGCAGATTACAAAAACTGGGCACCATTGGAGCGTAACAAAATAATACTGAACCGAGACCACTTCCAAGACAGTTCAAGAAAGGTTAGCCATGCGCGGGAACTGCTGCGCAAGCTGCTGAGCAAGGCTGTGAGACCGACCTAGCATGTCGGTCATAGCTTCTAGATGTAGATGTTTAGCGACGAGGTTCTCATTGGTGTTCTCCGCAATCTTTCTTAGAGATAGGACTTCAAGTCGAAGTTGAGTTGCATAATGTCTTTCTGCTAGAACTTGGGACTGAAGAAGTCGAACTGATTCAGACAACAAATTCTGTGAGCTTTTCTGACTGCTAGTCTCAAGTAACTTGAACACTGCATCAAGACAAGACTTTGGGGTTGTCTCGCTATCTTCAAGATGTTTTGCCTTCTTTGCTCCAATATATGTTGGGTTTGTCTCACAGCCTTCAGCAGACTTGTGCATGCCATCAGGCATATCACCCTGAAACAAAGCAGAGAGATGACAGGTTTTGCACGTGTATAAACAAAGATGATAATTGTGCTGTCAATTCCACCCAATTTCAAATTAGAAAAGAAAGAGTAAGTTCAAAATATCAATAGCATAATTTGGCATTGTTCATAATGCGGGGAGCTTCACCACACTACTGGTTTACCATGTCAACATAACAAGCACAGATGAAGGGCAAAGAAAACCATTGTATCTATTCTGGTTAATGTGCATGGCATGTTGTTCATATCATCAACCACATTAGTAAGATAAAACAGGAGATGAAAAGGTGCAAACATGGGCTGCTTCACCACACACTAGATTATAGATCCACAAAAACAAGCATACATATAGGGAGTATTGAGTAATGTGCATGGTATGAATAAGGAATTTGGTTTTACAAGTAAAACTTAGAACTTACGGTTCTTGCGAACATGCATTTTGGTAGAAACAACAAACTAAACAGCAGTAAACGATAGGGAGTATGAGCAAATTAAACAGCAGTTGAGGATAAAGGCTTTAGAAGGACTGACTTACATTAACAGTTAACACCGACTTTATAATGCCCTTCTCCATGTCAAGGGAAGGATAACTCAAGAATTTCAGCACAGAATCTTCTTCATAAGCATTGCCTGTACTCTACATTTTGTAGAGAGTAATTATAGATATGATAATACTAGAAGGGATAGAGGATAATGAAGATAAGATGCGGATTGATGCTACATAATCAACTACCAATCCCTGGAAGTACAAGCGTTATAGGACAAAATGTACCGACAAGAGCAATGGGCTACACTTCTGCACTGGCATTGTCGGTGTATTCTACTTTTTGGTAAGATTAAATATAGATCTGATCTTTTTTAGTAAATGGTGGGTGAGGGAGATAAGATGTAGAATGCTACACAATGAACCAACCCCTCTTCCCATAACACAAGAGTGTTTTGAACACTGGTGTACTGTACAAAACGTTCTTATATTATGGGACGGAGGGAGTAGCTATTAATGTAAGTACAGTGATAGACGACGTTCAGTCCTTACAAGAGGACTGCAGAGCTAAAACTCTTCAAAAGCATTGGGTTGATTATAAATTTATGTAAGAGTCCATACGGATCTTATAATGTCCACCAAATGGACGATAACGAGGCTAACATGTGCAGTGATGCTACATAATCAAACAACTATGAAAGTAAGTATGCTCATACAGGGCAAGAGGCACTCACAAGAGCAATGCAGTGTGCAGTATAGTTGCGAGATTCTGTGGTCCCTTGAGAATGAATGTTCTTCTGCTAACAGTTTTCATACAAGTGAGACGTTAAGGCAAATGCAGAAATGTAGTTCAAATTGTGATGTGATATCATAGATAGTACCTTACGCTGTAGCCGAGACCAATGTGTAACAAGATTATTCTAGTCACCGTCGGATAAATGTAGCAACGGAGACTTTACAGAAATTTCGTTTAGAGGCTTGCCATCGAAGTGCACTTGCCTTAGGTAGGAACGATACTTCATCAACGAGTGCTTGAAAAGCGCAACCAACCCTTGCTCGTCTTCACAATCCAGTTTGGTCCTCGCCTATTTAAAAGAATGAAATCTTGTGTCTTCTATCAGGGGAAACATATGTAGTAATGACCATGAATAACATTAGTACATTACTTACGCGTAAGTTGCGGAGGAAGACTGGAAATTGTCTGTGTCTGCGGTATAATCTTTCCATGAAGGAAAGATGCGCACAAAGTTCCTGACAACAATATAAGCTTCATCTTCTAAACTGGGAAGAAATGGAACATGGGTCCTATTTTCTGCAATTGGCGCTCTCTCTGGTTCGAAAAGGGATTTGGCAACTGGATTTGGTGTACTCTTTGCTGGAATGGGGGTTTTGCATCGTAGAGCTGGTGCTATGTCAATTGGCATAATCATACAGTTTGCTGCAGCTGGGGTCTGCTGAGATGGGGCATCAGAAATGACCAGTGTAGTAGGGCTAGAGTCTGCTAGAGTTAGGGTGTTTTGTGGGTCAGGTGATATTGCAACTACACCTAATGGGCTATTTGATTTATCAGGTGCAACTACCTTTTCCAAATACTTTGCTTGTGCTCCTCCATGATCAGCAATCGCCCTCTTCCTTTTGAATGTCTGATACACAAGAATAGCATTTGAATGGATAAATATGGTATGATGACAGATGGAATATGTACTGAAAATGGATAGGCAGGGCGTATTCACATACACGATGTGTAAACTAAGCTAATGGCAGTTCAACAAAGTAGAAGCAATGCAAAGCATCAGTTGCAAGATATGTGCGACCAATATAACCTTGGAAAGTTAGAGTAAGCACCTTGATGGGTGAATAAGATAGGGCATCTTCCTCTGACTCCTCCACTAGGGAGCTACATTGACTTAGGTCTCCCTCAAGCTCAGAATCACTGTTATGATCATATTCTGAGCATGAATCTGTAGGTGGAGAGCGTTTGCATTGCATTGCATCCAGACTTGATTTCAGTCCCTTAATGCCAAGTTTCACAACCATGGCATTGTTCTGCTTTATTCTTTTCATGCGCGCAAGCTCATAATCATTATGATGCTGTTCAGAATCTGAGATCATGAAAACATAAAAAGTAGTCAGATTATCTATGGAATGCATTGCGGATTCAACTCGAAGAGTGTCTCCCTATAAACCCCTGCATATGCAAAGTTCACCCCCAACCGTGCTGACTAGACCACACACAGAAATACAAACCCCTCATGTCTCTATAACAGGCAGACACACATTTCAAAACTGAAGTAGGAACATTAGAATCATATGAAATTCATATTTGAGCAAATAAACTAAGGAATTATGAGTGGCATAATGTTTAGCTTCAAGGGTGGAGTGTTGGTAGTGCGACACAAAGCAAGTAGGCAGATTGTATTCCATGTAAAAGATCGAAGCCTATGTAAAAGCTGGAAATGACACTTTCTTTCTATACAATGCAGTGTTTGTTGCCCACACATGATGGAAGAGATCACATAAAGAAATACTATTCACTCATGTCTACGGTTCCAGTATTTAGAAACAGGGTGGTCCACCCTAAAAGAATATTGACAACAAATATGACAAGGCAAGCATAGATGTAGTGAATCAATCATTTACTTGTGAGCTTACTAGGACAAGTATGCAGAATTGTAACTACAGTAAGAGACCGTCCAAAATCCTCCTAGAGTCATGCCGTCCGGGACGTCAAGTCGCCGGCGAGGCAGGCGGCTGGGGGCGAGTAGAGATCGGAAGCGCGCAGCAGAACAAAGGGGAATTAGGGCCTGGGACGACCCAAAATCCCAGGGTGGTCCAGCCCACCGTGGGCACCCTGTAGAGATACACACCCGAGCGACAAACATGCATTTTCGAAACTAATTTAGGAACATTTAGCTGACCAGTTAAACGACTCTATTTTAATTATATCAGAGTCGTATTTGAACAACTAAGCTTGTTTAACTTGATGGGTGGAGCAGTGCTATTATGACACGAAGCACGTATTCAGATCTTATAGTGATCATAAAAGGGGGAAACTCTAAGCATATTTTTTTAGCAAAAGAGGGTTTCCCCTTCGATTTCTATTAAAGAAACGACCACGGAACCAACATGATCAATTAAACCGTATTATGACTGTGCCAGATTTGAAGCTGCAAACTGGAGAAATGATATTTAGCAGCCATTGTTTGCTTCGAGCTAAGAACTAAATTCTAAGAGCTGAAAAGAAAGTAGAGTAACCAAGTTAAGATCTATTTTCTGGTTGAGGTCAAAAGGTTGAGGAGATATGAAATACCACCTCTCTTGCGGCACCGTGTAGGCATTGGGAGTGCGATGGCTGTCGGTGGCATTGAAGCAGATCTGCGATGGTAGATGGGTGCATCAGGGGATAAGTCCCATTGCGGTGGAATAGAAGGTCGTGTGAGCGGCCCCGACAAAGAGGACAACGGCACCGATGAAGCGAGAGGACGTGATGCAAGGCTCTTGGTCCGTCGCCATGAATGAGAAACGTCCATCTCTAGTAGTGGACGACGCTGTCTTGGTAGGCGCTCGGGCATGGTGGAGGACGGTGGCGATGGATGTGGTGGAGGACAACGGCGATGGATGGGGTGGAGAACGGCGACGATGGATGGGGTGGCGGACGGAGGCTGGTGTGGGGATGGTCTAGCGCGGATGGTGTATGAATGGGAAAATGGAGGGAGATGTACGGGGAACCATGTTTTTGGGACGCGTCTGTCTGAAATATGGGAAAGTTACGAACTTAGCCCCCGTTTAAAATTTGGATGTCTCGTCGGTTGGGGATACGACGGTAATCTCACATCTCGCCAATATTTGCCCAGAGTGATTTCGGGCAAGGAGAGGGTGGTTGGCGCCCACAGTGTATGAACGGGGCTGACAGGTAGGGCGGTTGTGTCATGTCTGAGTGAAGTTACAAACCTGCCCCTATTGAAAATATTTGCCTACATCGATTTCGGCCGAGTCGAGTTTGTTTTTCCGCCCATCGTGTATGAATGGGGAAATGGAGGGAGAAACAGAGGTCTTTCGTACGAGCTTGAATCAAATGTGTTTTGCCGCCCATGTTTGGCACCCACCGTGTCAGAATGGGCTCAGAGGCGGTCGTGTCACGTCTAATTGAAGTTACTAACCTACCCCTATTTAGAGCAGTGGAAATCGGGATGATGGATTGTCCGTGTAATGGGTAGACAATAATTTCCATCTCCCAAACACTTGGCTTCGGGCAGCCGACGTGGGAGTGGACATTTTGCCGCTTCTTTCGAATTTTGAGAAAATAAGCATCCACATTTACCCTGGCAACTAAATTCGAATCCATTTTGTATTCCTATACGAATCTTTATAAATCATTCTATGTGTCAATCCAACGGCTGTCCTGTTTCTTCAATCTCTGATATTCTTACTCCAGCCACCAAATCCAGCGTCGGCGTGACCGCCTGCTCTTGCCTCCCATGGCCGGATGTGCTGCCGCGCAGGCCTCACCGCCCCACCGTACTCCCATCGCTGGCCTAGACATCCCTCTACTCACACACACCTGCTGTTATTCTCCGGCGATGACATGCGAACTAGTAAACCCTCGTACAATCATACTCCCCTCCGCGTGGGAAACAACTGCCGAGTCTTCCCAGGATCCGTGTTGTTCCCTTCCTAGGCCTCGCCGTCGTCCACCGCCCTGGTGCTCTCGGCGCGACCTGGTCAATGTGGTCAACGACCGACATGCATCTGAAGTGGACTGTACATGGAGAGGCTGATAGCTGGGTCCACGGCCGCAGTAAGGAAGTGCCTCCTTATTACGCGGAAAATAATGATTCCTCCACCTGATAGCAGGGACCCACTGGACGGGCAACTGTATTTCGTGAAAAAATGTTTTCCCCCTAACTGTTGGGACCTACCAGCGACATCTTCGCACGCAAGGAAGTGCGCCCGGGCAAAAAGAAAAACGATTTGCCCCTTGACTGCTGGGACCCACCAGCTACATCTTCGCAAGTAAGGAAGTGCCTGACAGTCGGGACCCACCTGGTCGAAGCGTATGTAGTGTTGTCATTCTGGTCGTGAACGTGTACGTACATACTGGTCCATGTAGAGGCGTGCATGTGTCGTAGTAGAGGCGCACACGTAGCATGTACACGTACGTACAGCGGCCAGTGTGCAAGAAAGAAAATACGGCCATGTACGTACATACGAGCAGGGTCTCGAACGCCTACTCGCGGATACGTACGGCCAGGGCTCGTGTACATGGCTGGGTCGGAACGAAGAAACAACGTCATCATCGTGTTCATGGGGAGGCAACCGGCTGGGTGAGAATGGAATGCGTCGTCGTGTTCATCGGGAGGGCTTGGACGGAACAGCTGATGGAAACGAGGCTTGGCGTACCGCACAACGGAGGAAACGACCTTGTGTTCGACGCGGCCACGGTCGAAACGGGATCCTGTTCATTGGGAGGGGTCTGGCATACCGCAAAACAGAGGAAACAAACCTCCTATGGTTGAAATGGGGGTCCTGTTCATCGGGAGGGGTGTGGCGTACCGCAAAACGGAGGAAACAGAGTTATGTTGGAGCACTACGGTCGAAACGGGGGCCCTGTTCATCGGGAGGGGTGTGGCGTACCGCAAAACGGGACTCCACATGATACTGTTCATCTCCACCATCGACCCCCTCCAGCCTCCACGGGCTACTGTTCATCCACCGTCGACCTCCTCCAGCCTCCACCTGCGACTGTTCATCCACAGGCTCCTGTTCATCCATCCTCCACCACGTGCTACTCCACCGGCTACTGTTCAACCAGCCCTCTCCACGGGCTCCTATTCAACCACCCCTCCACGGGCTATTGTTCGTCCAACCCTCCACCTTCTACTGTTCATCTAGCCCTCCACAGGGCGGTCCAGTTCATCCAGCCCTCCACGGGGTCCTGCTCATCCAGCCCCAACCGGCTCGATGGATCGGGGTCCTGTTCATCCATAGGAAACACCACGGGGTCCTGTTTATCCACCCCCACCGGGAACTGTTCATCCAAACCCCCAGCAACGCTCACTGTTCATCCAAAGGCAGCATCGATCGGCTTCAGTTAGCAGCAGTAGCGAAGGAATCACTTGGGTTCAGTAACGTAGCTAGTGCAATCGCTCAGGTTCAGTAAGAGCCCAACGCCTCGCTCGGGTTCAGTTAGAGCCCAATGCCTCGCACACACGCACGTACGTGTACGAGAGAAACGCGCATTGCGCATTGCTCGGCCCCCGACCACCCACCGCAACCGGGAACTCCCCGAAATTTTCCTCGCCCTCGCTTCTACCATGGTTTTTTCCGTCATGGACGGCCCAAAGAATGTCATGCAGCTGCATCTCCAGCCCACCCAGGATGAAAAGCCCATTTTCTGTCATGATTTTTTGTCATAGAAGTAGGAGCCCACCACATCTATGATGATATAGGGTTTTGTCACAATTATTGTCATAGAAGTGTCATAAGTATGCTATTTTTTTTGTTCGGCCCAAAATGTCATGGTGTGTCTTTTTTTTGTAGTGGAAGCGCGCGACGAAGAGGTCGCGCAGCTCCTCCCAGGAGGCCACAGAAGATCCCAATAGGCTGAGCTGCTAGGCACGCTGAGGGAGTCCTGGATTAGGGGGTATCCGGACAGCCGGATTATATCCTTTGGCCGGACTGTTGGACTATGAAGATACAAGATTGAAGACTTCATCCCGTGTCCGGATGGGACTCTCCTTGGCGTGGAAGGCAAGCTTGGCAATACGGATATATAGATCTCCTTCCTTGTAACTGACTCTGTGTAACCCTAGCCCCCTCCGGTGTCTATACAAACCGGAGGGTTTAGTCCGTAGGACCAAGAACAACAATCATACCATAGGCTAGCTTCTAGGGTTTAGCCTCTTCGATCTCATGGTAGATCAACTCTTGTAATACTCATATCATCAAGATCAATCAAGCAGGAGTAGGGTTTTACCTCCATCAAGAGGGCTCGAACCTGGGTAAAAACATCTTGTCCCCCGTCTCCTGTTACCATCCGCCTAGACGCACAGTTCGGGACCCCCTACACGAGATCCGCCGGTTTTGACACCGACACACGCGGTGCTCCTGCAAGGGCCATGGGAAACCAGTTGGCCATGACCATGTCGTTGCCACCGGCCTCCCAAACGGCTTCCTCGTACACCTGAAGAAAGGCTGCCGGGTCCGCCATGCCGTCGTATCGGGGTGGCAAGTTCGGCCCGAACTTGGGCAGCAAGTCTGGCCTGAACTTGGGCGGCCACTGCACCCGCCGGAGGGCGTGGGTAAAGGCTCGGAGGCCCTCGGCTCCTTCGAGAGCACGCGTGGGTCCAGTCTATGGAGAAGTGTCCGCCATGAGAGCCGAACAGCGGAGCATGGCGGATGGAGTGGCGGATCTACAACGCACCCCTACCTGGCGCGCCAAATTTCGGATTCGGGGGTTCCGCAAACCCTTGAGAGGTTCAAACTCTGGGGTGCATGCAAAGAACTCGTCCTCCCTAGTCTACCTACTCACCGATCCCACGACCTAGCTCGACGAACCTAACGGACAAGGGACACAACAGTTTACCCAGGTTCGGGCCACCTTGCGGTGTAAAACCCTACTTCTGCTATGTGGTGGATTGGCCTCGAGGGGTTGTGGATGAACTGGTACAATGGTCAAACAGCCTCAGGAGGTGAGGTGTTCTTTTGCTCGACGAGCTGGTGAGCAGGTCAGGGTGGAATGGGTCCAATCCCCCTTAGTGGTGGTGGCTAGGTCCTATTTAAAGTGGCCTTGGTCCTCTTCCCAAATGTAAGGTGGGAAGGGATCCCACAATGGGCAAATTTGAAGGGAGACAACTAGTACATGCTATCCTGACAAAAGTAGTCTTCGCCTACAAAAGCTCCTGGTCGTGATGCCACGGTGGGCTCCGCGGTGTCCTGCCGTACTGGCGTTCTTGGTCTTGTTGCACCTGAATGGAAACCCTTAGTTGATCCCTCGGGACTCTGCGTCTGCGCTTGCCTCCTTAGCAGCAAAGAGGAAACTGGTATGCTGCACCCGTTGGCGCCCTCCTGGCCTTGGTCCTCTTGGCTCACGTTATCCAAACCTCGCGAGGTGTAGCTTGCATTGATATCTCCGCTCTGCGGGAGCCATCCTGGGGAAGCCGCCCCCAAGGGTGGTCTTGGTGTCGTCCGCCTCGCGAGGGTCTTGAGTTGTCGATGCTGAAACTGGGCCGTACCGGGCTATCGATAGAGCCACACCGTGGGCCGCACGCAGGAAACTCTGGGTACCCCCATTCCCAAAACGCTAACACTGTCGGGCAATTGATAGTAGAACAAATAATTATCATGATATCCAAGTCAATGATCATGTATATAGCATCACATCCAAGATTAGTAGACCGACTCCTGCCTCCATCTACTACTATTACTCCACACATCGACCACTATCCATCATGCATTAGTGTATTAAGTTCATGGAGAAACAGAGTAATGCAATAAGAACGATGACATGATGTAGACAAGATCTATTCATGTTGGAGTAGAGCCCATCTTTGTATCCTTAATAGCAACAACAGATGTGTGCCTCGCTACCCCTTCTGTCACTAGGTGAGGACACTACAACATTGGACCCATCACAAAGCACCTCTTCCCATTGCAAGAAAAATAAATCTAGTTGGGCTAACTAAACCAATGATTCGGAGAAGAATTGCGAGGCTATAACAATCATGCATATAAGAGATCAAAGAAAACTAAAATAATGTTCATAGATAGATCTAATCATAAACTCAAACTTCATCGGATCCCAACAAACACACCGCAAAAAGTCATTACATCAAATAGATATCCACAAACAATGAGGAGAACATTGTATTGAGAATCAAAAAGAGATAAGAAGCCATCTAGCTACTGCCTATGGACCCGTAGGTCTATGGTGAACTACTCACGGATCATCGGAGGAGAACCAATGAGTATTATGAACCCCTTCGTGATCATGTTCCCCTCCGACAGAGTGCCGGAAAGGGCCTCTAGATTGGATCTCATGGTTCTGGAACTTGCGGAGGCTAGAATTGTGTTTCGATCACTCCCCTAGGGTTTATGGAATATTTGGGTATTTATAGAGCTGAGAGGCGATGGAGGAGACCTCCATGGGCCCCACCACCCATCAGGGTGCCAGGGGCCTCTAGCGCGCCCTGGTAGGTGGTGGGCCCCATGAGCCTCCCCCCAGGAGCTTCCTTGGCTCTCAAGTTGTCTTCTGGTCCAAAAAACATCTCCAAAAATTTTCACTACGTTTGGCCTCCATTTGATATGGATATTCCGCAGAGTAAAAAACTAGCAAAAAATAGCAACTGACACTGGTGAAAGCACAAGTGCTCCCTGGGTGATTTTGGTAATTAATGTCAACATATCTCTTGTTGGACTAATGCTTCTATCTAGTGTATCTCAGAAAATTTCAGCAATGGTGTGGAAAGGACAAGAGGATGTGGAACCCCTTCAAGGTTCTAAGGACATGCGTTGGCTAAAGCTCAAGACACTTCATTTCTGCTTTAGTGATCCAAGATCACATTGAGTCCATAGGAAAGCCAATACTATTATAAGGGGATGAGGTGTTGCTTAATGGCTTGCTTGCTCAAATGATTAGTGATATTTCTCCTAAACCCTCAACCAGTTTTTCCATCCTGATATGTCAAAACCCTTAACTCCAACTTGGTCCCACCGATTCTTTCTATTCGGAGACGTCGAGTTCATATGACATAGCCACAACCAGAAACCCTAACAGTCTGGTCACACTGATACGGATCTCGGTCTCAACGAGATGGCCTTGCCAACTCCCTGTTATCAGTTGCATTTATTTTGGTCTCACCGAAATTGCAATCGATTTCACCGAGATGACTTGACCAATTCTCTGTTGCCCTATTGCTTCACTTCTGTCTAACCGAGTTGATGCAATCGGTGTCACTAAGATGAGGTTTGCCCTAAGCCCTAGCACATCGGTCCCACCGAGTTGTTCCAGTCAGTCCCACAGAGATTCCTAACATTGACATTTTGAACTAATCAGTCCCACCGAGTTTGACTATTCGGTCTCACCGAGATGGGTCAAATGTGTGTAATAGCTGGATTTTGTGTGGCGGCTATATATACTCCTCCACCCCGTTCTCCATATGTGAGAGAGCCATCAGAACGTGCCTACATTTCCACCATACATTTTTTGAGAGAGAACCACCTACTCATGTGTTGAGATCAAGATATTCCAATCCTACCACAAGAACCTTGACTTCTAGCCTTCCCCAAGTTGCTTTCCACTAGAATTATCCTTCCACCATATCCAAATCCGTGACAGAGAGTTGTGTGCTGGGGAAACCATAATTTGAAGCAAAAGAACAAGGAGTTCATCATCAACAGACCATATATTACCTTTTGGAGAGTGGTGTCTCCTAGATTGGTTAGGCGTTGCTTGGGAGCCTCCGTCAAGTTGTGGAGTTGAACCAAGAAGTTTCTAAGGGTAAGGAGATCACCTACTTCGTGAAGATCTACCCGAGTGAGGCAAGTCCTTCATGGGCGATAGCCATGGTGGGATAGACAAGGTTGCTTCTTCGTGGACCCTTCGTGGGTGGCGCCCTCCATGGACTCGCACAACCGTTACCCTTCGTGGGTTCAAGTCTCCATCAACGTGGATGTACGATAGCACCACCTATCAGAACCACGCCAAAAATCTCTGTGTCTTCATTGCGTTTGCACAATCCAATCCCATCCCTTTAGTTTCTTGCAATTAGCATGCTTTACTCTTTCAGCTGCATATACTCTTGTCGTGCTTGCTTGAAATGTATTGTGAATGCTTAAACTTGTGCTAAATCTCAACCTTAACTTGAAGAATCGAAAAACTACTACTTTTGCTTGTTAAGGGTCTAATCACCGCCCTGTAGACCCCTCTTCTCGATCCTTTCAATTGGTATCAGAGAATCGATCTTCATTGCTTTGGTTTAATAACCATTGGAGGAAGATGGATGAGTCTATGATCGGGAGTATTAGACGTAGAGTGCCTTGATGTCGCTTGAACTACGTAGGTATTTCCCCAAAGAGGAAGGGATGATGCAGCACATCTACGATAGGTATTTCTCTCAGTTATGAAACCAAGGTATCAATCCAGTAGGAGAACCAAGCAACACTATGTAAACAGTACCTGCACACAAAAAACAAATACTTGCAACCCGATGCATATAAGGGGTTGTCAGTCCCCTTTTGGGTAACGGCGCCAAAAATTATCAAGTTGATGGGATAAAAATTGTGTAGATTGGGTAAAATAGATCTCGATAAAGCGCGAAATAAAAGATGCAAATAAGAAGTGCAACAAGGTATTTTTGGGTTTTTGTAATAATAGATCTGAAAATAAAAGTGGCAAAAAATAGATCGGAAAGCAAATATGATAATGAATAGACCCAAGCGCCGTAGATTTCACTAGTAGCTTCTCTCAAGAAATAGCACACGGTGGGTAAACAAATTTCTGTTGGGCAATTGACAGAAGATCGAATAATTATGACTATATCCAAGGCAATGATCAATATATATGCATCAAGTCCAAGATTAGTAGACCGAGTCCTTCCTGCATCTACTACTATTACTCCACACATCGACCACTATCCAGGATGCATCTAGTGTATTAAGTTCATGGAGAAATAGAGTAATGCAATAAGAACGATGACATGATGTGGACAAGATCTATTCATGTTGGAATATCCCCCATCTTGTTATCCTTAATAGCAACGATACATACGTGTCTTGCTGCCCCTTCTATCACTAGGAAAGAACACCGCACGATCGAACCCACAACAAAGCACCTCTTCTGTCATGAACTTGACACGGCAGATGTCCTAGCGCAAGGACTTAGTCGTGGAGCCATCACAACAAGGTTAGCTTGAAGGGGTTAAGAGGGACAAAGGACATAGAGAGTTTACCCAAGTTCGGCCCCTCTCAACGAGGTAAAAGCCTACTCCTGCTTTGTGTTGTATTGCTAGGGTTTCGATTACCAGGAGCGAATACACTACCTAGCTCTCGATTGCTTGTTACCTTTCTTCAACCCACCGCCGGTTCATCCCTTTATATACACAGGTTGACGCCCGGCGGCTTACAGAGTCCCGGTCGGCTCATATACAACGTGTCCGCCCCGATGACTAACTAAGCTTGCCTTACAATACAAGTTATACTGGTTGCGGTTCATCCTCTTGGGCCTCAAGTCGCCTCTGGGTCTTGGGCCGTCAATAGGCTTGCTATTACCCACCATCTTTATTAATAAGTCACCAGTGCTATGACCCGGCCCCTCCTGGGCGGTTCATACCCAGTAGTTATATCCCCAACATTAGGCCCCAGGTTGATTTGAACTTGTTCACATCAATCTTCAGTACCTGACTTGTCAAAATCTTTCAACGTCATTTTAACAAATTTGTTGTAACCCGCCATGACGTCAGCTCACAGAACCTTCTTAACCCGCCATGACGTCATTTCACATTAAATTCACACGAGGCCCATAACATATTTAACTGATCCTTATCTTAATGATCATCCCAAAAATCGAGGCATCCATATAGCCACATGATGATTTCGGCCTCCTCGATTCCCGTGCATGCCCTGTATCCATCCCCTTATAAATAGGAATGGGGGTCCTCTTCATTTTCCCCCCTTGCCTCCTCGTCTTCGTCTTCCTCCCGCGACTCCTCTACAGCTTCAAGCTCCGCCGCTGCTGTCCTCCATTCGCTGCACCAACTCAAGCCGCTGCATCAACCTGACAGGTCCCGAGAATGTCAGCGCTCCACCGCAGTCCATCTGCAGCCGTAAGTATTCGTCTCCTTAACCTCAGATCTACATTAAGGTTAGCCTTGTTCATCGGTGTTCTTCACCATTCTTCATCTTCTCCTTTAGTCCAAGTGGCCTTTGATCTGAACATGGCATGAAACTTACGCGGTAGAAGTTTAGCATTCGTTTTTAACATCAGAATACTTCCTCTCCATAGAGAATCCCATCGGAGCACACAAACTTTTCTGCTGTCGCCACCTTAGGTTTAGAATATTTATTGCTTTTGTGAACTGCCGTAGATCCAAAATTGTAGCTCCAGTCTGTGAAATCTGTTTATCCATCACTTAGCAAAATTTCCACCAATAAACTTGAAGTGCCATAACTGTTATGGCGGCTTATATTGTAAACTATGATCCACCATATAACATTAGGCCATGTTTAAACCGCCATCAAATGCTTCATAGCTTGCATAACCCCGCAATATTCTTCGGTTTAACCATGCTTGCTTATTCATCTTCATAATTTGGCTCTGCACAATACACTTGACTGTTAAACTCTGGCTAGTTTAATAGCAGAATTCTTAACACGGTAGGTACCATTAGTCCCATTTTAAGCCGACAATATGAATATCCACGTACTTCAGTGTTCTTCTTCCAGCTTAACACTTTCACTATTTATATCACTTTACTTTTGAATCAATTGTCTGGCCTAACAGTATAATCTGAAATCTCCAATATCTCTTTTTCTTAGGCCTTAATCCTCAAAATGGGCAAGACTATCACTGCATGCAACTGGGTTGTTTCCCGGGTTACCGAGGATGAATTGAACGAATACATCCAAACAGGCTTCCTGGCCAAAAAAGAAGTTATTCATTGGAGGGTCCTAGGCATAGAAACCCCTCCTGAGCCCAAATATGACGAAATAGTTGTTTTCACTGATCATATGCTCCGGGGATTCACCCCCAGCTCAAAATTCTTCTGCGACGTGTTGCATTTTTTCAAGCTCCATCCACAAGACATCGGACCAAATTCTGTGTCCAACATCTAAAACTTTCAAGTATTCTGCGAGGTGTAACTTCAACAAGAGCCCACCATCGAACTGTTCAGGGAATTTTACTATTTAAACCGGCAGAACGAGTTCACCGATGGGCCCAGCCTAGAGCTAGGCGGCATCTCTATACAACGACGGAAAGAAGCCACTTTTCCAGCTGCCACTCTGCCCAGTCATCCCAAAGACTGGAACCAAACCCGGTTTTACTGCAAAGACACCTCTCCGGAAGGGGAAAATCTGCTGCCGGGTTATCGTGCCAGCCGGCTTAGCAATAGGCATCCTCTACCAGTCGACACATGTAACACCCCAGATGTAACTTACCTTAATTGTACTCCAACTCTTTCCAGTTTCGGCTCTAAGTTATGAGATTTCCCCGTGGTTGGGTTTTGTCTTCGTTTTTCATTTTGTTCATATCATGTGCATCGCATTTGCATACGTGTTTGTCTCATGCATCCAAGCATTTTCCCTGTTGTCCATTTTGCGATCCGACACTCCTATGTCCTCCGGCGCCACCTTTTGCCTCTTTTCGTGTGTAGGTGTTAAACTTTCTCGGAATGGACCGAGATTTGCCAAGCGGCCTTGGTACACCATCCAAACCCTCTCCATCCTCTCGGTTGTTCGATCATGATCGCGTGGCCGAAAACCGCACCTCATTTGGACTCTCCTAGCTCCCTGTACCTATATATTTGCACCTCCCCCCGAAATTTCTGGTCTAAACCCTAGTCTCCCCTTCCTTTGCGCGCCGGACACGTCCGCCGCCGTCCCCTCGCCCAATCCCGCGCCGACATGTCACCGGGCCGCGCCCACTTCGCCGCCTCACCGCCGAAGCCCGCGGGGCCCGTGGGAGGCCCTCCCAGCCCGGATCCGAGCGCCGCCCCGCCCAGGATCCCGAGCGCCGCCGCTCTTCCTCACTGCGCAGCTGCCTCCGCCACCCCGCTCCTTCACCGACCGCCGCCGACCCGCGCCTCGCCGGCCGGAGCCGAGCTCCGCCTCCGTCGCGATGCAGCCGCGCCAGAAACCGCCACCGTGCCACGCGAGTCCACGCTGTCCTCCGCCACCTTGCTGCCGACCCCGTCCCCGGCCTCCTCCGGCGTGCTCTGACGTACTCCGGCGACCGACTCCCTGCCAACTCCAGCGAACTCCTCCCCGATGAACCTCGGTTTCCGTGCTGCCCAGATCCTGATCTGGAAAACCTTAGGGTTGACCCCGGTTTTTCTCTCTAAGTCATTTTCTACTTTATTTTCAAGCACTTTTCATCATGCCATAACTCTGTGACCGTAGCTCCGTTTCGTGCGTGTGATATATCAAATTGTTCATCATGATGTGCTCTTCATATTGTTCCATTGCACCATGCTTGTTTGAGTCCATCTTGATGCCCAAATTGTTGGTGCAAGAGTGCTATAAAATGTTAGTTCCTTTTACTTAGCAGATCTTGAGCATTTGTCATTTTTGCCATGATTATTGTGTGCTATATATGAGGATGAGCTCTACATGTGTTTTGGGATATGCCATGCCATCTTTACAGGGGTGTATGCCATGTATTTTTGTTATCAATGTGGTCACTAGCACAAGCATGCAAAGTAGCTCTCATAATATTGCTGATTTCAGAGATTTAGAATTTCACTAAGTCATTTTTCCTGCTGTTATTTTTATGCCATGTTTTCATGTTGCTACAGAGAGATCCATGCTTCTTTTGAGCATGTTTAGTAAGGATGATTTTGACATATGGACTGCCCTAGCATGACTCAATCTTGCTCTACTTTTGCTATAAAATGTTCCTGGCAGATTGTTTACATGTTAATCAATTTTGCCAAGGTTGTTGTAGTTGATCCATGCATGCTATGAACTTTCTCTTGCTTTGCTTGGCTTCATGATCATGTCTTCTTGCTGGTAGTATGCTTAGTTTGTCATGCGATGCCTTGTGTTGAGTGCATCAAACTCGGAAACGTGCCTTCATAACTCTGTTTCTGCCATGTCTAGTTTTCTGCTAAGTCTGAATCTGTTAACGAAACTTGCTATGTTTACATGGGTGCCATCATATTTTCTGTGCCCTTTTGTCTTATGGTCAGTAAGGGACTTGTTATATGCTTTGAGTAGATTCATGCCATGCCTTTTTTGCTATGTTATGTTCCTGAAGCATGTCGTTATCTTGATCTAAACTTTGCTTCCTGATGTTAAATCCTGGCATGTTAGTATTTTCACTAAGTCTGTGATGCTGTTATCTTTTGCACTTTTGCCATGCTTGTTTGAACATGCTCTTGTGTGATTTAGCTGAAGCTCAGTGTTCATCTTTTGTCAAGCATCTTGAGTAGATCACTGCCATGTGTTTTGTTGCTATGTTGGAGTGCAGTAGCTTAGTTTTCTTGTTGCATTCTAGATGGCATCGTGCTGTTAATCGCAGAATCGTGCGATTCTTGTTTTGCTTGCCATTTGCAAACCGTGCATCCGATTCCGGTGATCTTTATATCGATTTTGACCAAAATCAACTCATCTTTCCATCGGCGCACTTGGTTTGCCAAGTTGATTCCTTGATCAATCTTTTCTTTCCAAAGCACGCATATGCATTGCATATCACATCCCGCATATTGCCATGTTTTGCATCATGTTGCTTGCGCATTGCACCGTGGTTGATTGTGGTTTCCTTTGCTTGTGTTCTTGCTTTGGATAGAGCCGGGAGATGAGTACGTGATCGAGGAACCCGTTGAGTACGCTTACGAGGATCAAGTTTACGTCAACTCGGAGAACTTTGCAGGCAAGATGACCATACCTTCGAAATCACTTCTATCTTTGCTTGCCAGTTGCTCGCTCTTTTGCTATGCCGCGATACCTACCACTTGCTATATCATGCCTCCCATATTGCCATGTCAAGCCTCTAACCCACCTTTTTCCTAGCAAACCGTTGTTTGGCTATGTTACCGCTTTGCTCAGCCCCTCTTATAGCGTTGCTAGTTGCAGGTGAAGATGGAGTTTGTTCCTTGTTGGAACATGATTATTGTTGGGATATCATTATGATATCTTGTTTACTTTAATACACCTACATACTTGGTAAAGGGTGGAAGGATCGGCCTTATGCCTGGTGTTTTGTTCCACTCTTGCCGCCCTATTTTCCATCATACCGGTGTTATGTTCCTTGATTTTACATTCCTTACGCGGTTGGGTTATAATGGGAACCCCTTGACAGTTCGCCTTGAATAAAATTCCTCCAGCAAGGCCCAACCTTGGTTTTATCATTTGCCACCGAAGCCTTTTTCCCTTGGGTTCCGCGGACTCAAGTGCCATCTTTATTTTAAACCCCTGGGCCAGTGCTCCTCTGAGTGTTGGTACAACCTGTCAGCAGCCGGTGGCCACCAGGGGCAACTCTGGGTTGGCCTACCGGAATCTTGGACAATTCGATGTGCCCTGAGAATGAGATATGTGCAGCTCCTATCGGGATTTGTCGGCACATTCGGGTGGCTTTGCTGGTCTTGTTTTACCATTGTCGAGATGTCTTGTAACCTGGATTCCGACTCTGATCGGGTCTTCCTGGGAGAAGGAATATCCTTCATTGACCGTGAGAGCTTGTGATGGGCTAAGTTGGGACACCCTTGCGGGGTTTTGAACTTCCGAAAGCCGTGCCCGCGGTTATGGGCAGATGGGAATTTGTTAATATCCGGTTGTAG
This sequence comes from Triticum dicoccoides, assembly GCF_002162155.2. Classification (NCBI taxonomy): domain Eukaryota; kingdom Viridiplantae; phylum Streptophyta; class Magnoliopsida; order Poales; family Poaceae; genus Triticum; species Triticum dicoccoides. Next base: position 422,849,607 of record NC_041386.1, on the reverse strand, counting down.
AAAACCTGACACTTAACTTAAATAAAATGGATCAACTGCGTGTGTAGCCGTGATGGTCTCTTTTCGACGGAGTCCGGGAAGAGAACACGGTCTTGTGTTATGCTTGAACGTAAGTAGTTTCAGGATCACTTCTTGATCTTTATAGCTTCACTACCGTGCTTTGCTTCTCTTCTCGCTCTCATTTGCGTAAGTTAGCCACCATATATGCTAGTGCTTGCTGTAGCTCTACCTCACTACCTTTTCTTGCCCTTAAGCTTAAATAGTCTTGATCGCGAGGGTGTGAGATTGCTGAGTCCTCGTGACTCACATATTACTTCCAAAACTAGATGCCGGTGCCGATGATGCCAGTGCAGGGGACGCGACCGAACTCAAGTGGGAGTTTGATGAGGATTCAGGACGTTACTATGTTTCCTTTCCGAACAATCAGTAGTGGAGCCCAGTTGGGGCGATCGGGGATCTATGCATTTGGGGTTGTCTTTATTTTGCTTCTGTAGTCGGACCTTGATTGTATTATGGATGATGTAATGCTATATTTATGTATTGTGTGAAGTGGCGATTGTAAGCCAACTCTTTATCTCTTTCTTATTCAGTACATGGGATGTGTAAAGATTACCCCTCTTGCGACATGCCTACTATGCGGCTATGCCTCTAAGATGTGCTCCGACACGTGGGAGATATAGCCGCATCGTGGGTGTTACAAGTTGGTAATCAGAGCCTTCCCTGACTTAGGAGCCCCCCTGCTTGATCGAATCGTTGGTGTTATTGAGTCTAGAAAAATGTTTTGAGTCTTATAGGATTATATATATCGGAGAGTAGGATTCTTTTTACTCCTCGTCCCTTCTTCGCTCTGGTGAGGCCTCCCGATGTAGAGTTTTGACTCTTCTCTTCTCAAATTTCAGGAATTTTTTTAGGATCACGCGGGTATCTTGGAATCGTTTCAATGGTTTTGTGACGAGAACATTGTTCTTGGTACCTCCTTACATTTAGGGGTTGTGGCAGTGTCCCGGGGAGTTGAGCTCCGAGGTGTTGTCATCACAATTTTATCGTTGCAGTTCTGGAATACCTGAGTTCACCGACATCGAAAATCTCCTTTATGCAGTTGTTGGTGAGATAACCTCGTCACCACCCAGTACTGGGGCGGGAGTTCGGGAGTATTGCCATAACTCATATAACGGATGCTTTTTGAAGGTTGAGGTAAATGATTTCCGAAGGTTTCTTGGTTATGTGTTGAAGGATGGATACAGTTGGATGTAGGATTTGCTAGTTTTGGGTGAGATATTATGCTTCCCCTGTATCCCCAACACCTAATTGCATAACCAGCAAATTTCGGGAGTTTCATAGGTGGGAATTCTTGTAGCTCTAGTATTTGTTTCCGTAGATAGTTGGTTTGTGATTGGGTAATCCCTACCAGTTATTTGTTCATATCCGTACCTTGTTGTTTTATTCATCTACCTTTACCTAAGTGGCTTCTCAATTTATGGAAGTGTGATCATTTACTTTGGAATTCATTCGTTCATTCTTGTTCGAATGTTAAGGCTACATGTTGCAATTTCGATCCATTGATTCAGCTTGCATATATGTCTTTCAAGATGCTAATGGATGTCACCCTCTTCAGGATGGCTCCTCCAACGCGTCAGAATTCGGAACCTCCGCCACCACCTCCACCTCCGGAGGCATGGCAAGCTGTCATGGCCGCCAACAATGCCAACACGCAGATGCTTTTGCAACTCTTGCAAGAGCGTAACCAAGGAGATCAAGGCCAAGGCAACAATCAAGCTCAGTTTGCTACCCTCAACCAGTTCCTCGCAAACCAGCCGAAGTACTTTAGTAACTGTGTCGAGGCCACAGACGCCGATGATTGGCTCGTGGATATCTGCAAACATTTTGAGTGTAGCAATGTCAGGCCTGAGGACTTTGTCAAGTTCGCTTTGTTTCAACTCAAAGACCAAGCTGCTAAGTGGTATCAACAATGCAAAGATTCCAGAGGAGGTCATGTGATTACCTAGGATGATTTCCGCCAAGGCTTCAAAGCTCACCACATTCCTCAAAGTGTTGCTGAGAGTAAGCGCGAGGAGTTCCGCAATCTGAAGCAAGGCAACATGTCTGTTTACCAATACAACATCCTGTTTCAGAGGCTCGCTCACTTCGCTAAACAAGACGTCCCTGATGAGAAGAGCATGATTTATCAATTCAGAGGTGGCCTTAGAGAAGATCTGCAACTAGCTCTTGTGCTTTTTGAGCTGACCAAGTATGATGAATTCTACAACATGGCACTAAAGCAAGAGGCCGCTCAGATCAAGTGCGATGCTTCCAAGAAGAGAGTCAGGGATGCAACTCCTTCTTCTTCTTCTTCTTCTTCTTCTTCAACTCAAGTGGCAGTTAAGTAGCAAAAGTTCTGGTTGCCTCCTCCTCCATTCCATCAGCCTTATCAGCGGAGGAGCAAAGGTGGCAATGGATCTTCCCACCCACCCAACCCATGCTATCAGACCAAAGCTTCGTCTCATGCTCCAAGGTCAAGTGCTCCGTATCACCGTCCGCTCTCAGAGGTTATGTGCAACAAGTGTCAGCAGAAAGGGCACTATGTGAACAAATGCTTCAACCAGAGGCGCCTTCCGCCTCCTCCTCCTGTGAGATCTGCCAGCAATGCAGTGGTCAAGCATAATCCCAAGTTTCCAAAGGTCAACATGATGAACGCAGCTCAGGCAGAGGACTCTTCAGAAGTGATTCTGGGTAATCTTCCTGTTAATGATATTCCTGCAAAAGTTCTTTTTGACACTGGTGCATCACTTAGTTTCATCTCAAGACCATTTGCGTCTAAGCATGAGTTGGCTTTCCAAGTTTTGCCTAGCCCGCTAGCAGTCGTCTCACCGGGTAAACGCATGAACACTAACTCCATGGTCCCGGATGTTTGTATCAAGATGGGCGACTATAAATTTCTGGCTTCTCCAATTGTTCTTGGTAACTCGGATATTGATCTAATTCTCGGCATGGACTGGCTTTCTAAGCACAAGGCTCAGCTTGATTGTGCTGCCAGGCAGATTCAATTGACACACTCTTTTGAGGATGTGATCATCTTTGCCGCTTGTGATGATACCATTCGACTGTTTTCTCTCAATGAGAAGGGCGAGTTGAATGCCATCTCTCAGATTCCAGTCGTTTGTGAATATCAACACGTCTTTCCAGAAGAGCTTCCAGGAATGCCTCCTCACCAGCCAGTTGAATTCGTCATCGATCTTAAGCCTGACAAGGAACCTGTTTGCAAATTTCCTTACAAGCTTGGACCAGAAGAGTTGAAGGAGCTGAAGAAACAACTCGATGTACAAGAGCGTATGGGTCTGATCTGACCGAGTTCTTCTCCATGGGGTTGTGGTGTTCTTTTTGTCAAGAACAAGGATGGCACGGACCGACTTTATGTCGACTACCGCCCATTGAACAAGAAGAGCATAAAGAACAAGTACCCACTTTCCAACATCAATGAGCTTTTCGAACAACTCAAAGGTGCTCAAGTATTCTCCAAGCTTGACCTCCGTATGGGCTATCATCAGATTCACATTCGTGAATAAGATATCCCCAAGACAGCTTTCAGAACAAGCTATGGTTCTTATGAATATACTGTCATGTCTTTCAGCCTTGTCAACGCTCCTCCAACATTCTCTTGCATGATGAAGTTCATATTCAACCGTTACACAAATGATTTCGTCTTGGTGTATCTCGATGATATTTTGGTCTTTTCCAAGAACAAAGAAGATCATGCCAAGCATTTGAGATTGGTGCTGGACAAACTCAGAGAACATTAGTTCTATGCGAAGTTTTCAAAGTGTGAGTTTTGGCTCGATGAGGTTCTCTACCTGGGGCATATCATCTCTGCCAAGGGCATTGCTGTTAATCCTGAGAAGGTGTCTGCAATTGTGAATAGGGAACCGCCTCAGAATGTGAAGCAGCTCCGCTGTTTCCTTGGGCTTGCAAGCTATTGTCGAAGATTCATTGAGAATTTCCCTAATATCGCGAAGCGTCTTTCCAACCTCCTCCAAAAGCATGTGAAGTATTTCTGGACGCCTGAATGTGACATCGCTTTCAACACCCTAAAAGAGAAGCTAGTCACAGCTCCAATTCTGACTCCTCCTGATGAATCCAAACCATTCGAGGTTTTCTGTGATGCTTCCCTGCAAGGTCTTGGTGCTATGTTAATGTAAGAGAGGAAAGTTGTGGCCTATACCTCTTGCCACTTGAAGCCCAACGAAAAGAACTACCCCACTCATGACCTCGAGTTGGTGGCAGTTGTCCATGCTCTTTTAACATGGAGACATCTCTTGTTGGGAAGGAAAGTGGACATCTTCACTGATCATAAGAGCCTCAAGTTCATCTTCACTCAACCCAACCTCAACCTCAGGCAGACTCATTGGGTCGAAATGATTCAAGAGTATAATCCGAGTATTGAATATACTCCAGGCAAGGCCAATGTCATTGCTGATGCTTTGAGCAGGAAGGCTTACTGCAATAGTTTGATTCTCAAGCCCTTCCAACCGGACCATTGTGAAGATTTCCGCAAACTTAATCTCCAAGTTGTTCCTCAAAGATTCCTTGCCAACCTCCAAGTCTCTCCTACTTTGGAAGATCAAATTCGTGAGGCACAACTTCTTGATGCAATGGTGAAGAAGCTGAAGAATAGGATTGCCAAGAGCAAACCCAAGTACAAGTGCTATCGCCTTGATGACAAAGATACTCTTTTCTTCGAGGATCGAATTGGGGTTCCTAAGGGTGATCTATGTAAAGTCATTATGAACGAGGCTCACAATTCACTCCTATCTGTTCATCCTAGAAGTACAAAGATGTTCCATGACCTCAAGCAGTCGTATTGGTGGACTCGAATGAAGCGAGACATTGCTCAGTTCATGAATAAATGTGATGTCTGTATAAGAGTGAAAGCAGAACACCAATGGCCAGCTGGCCTCCTCCAACCTCTTGCCATTCCAGAATGGAAGTTTGACCATATTGAGATGGACTTCGTGACTAGTTTTCCCAAGTCCAAGCGTGGAAATGATGCTATCTTTGTTGTCATCGACAAGCTCACTAAAGTGGCTCATTTTTTTCCTATCAAAGAATCTATCACAGTAGCTCAGTTGGCAGAGCTATATACCTCCAGGATTGTCTCCTTGCACGGCATTCCGCAGTTGATATCTTCAGATCGTGGAAGCATCTTTACTTCTAAGTTTTGGGACTCCTTCCAGAAGGCCATGGACACCAACATTCGCTTCAGCACAACCTTTCATCCTCAAACCAGTGGGCAAGTCGAGCGAGTCAACCAAATTCTTGAAGATATGCTCAGGGCTTGTGTCATTTCTTTCGGTATGAAGTGGGAAGATTGTCTTCCATATGCGGAGTTCTCCTACAAGAACAGCTTCCAAGCGAGTTCAGGCAAGGCCCCATTCGAGATTCTTTATGGCAGAAAGTGCCGTACTCCTCTTAATTGGCCAGAGACTGGTGAATGCCAACTTCTTGGCAATGACTTGATCACAAAGACTGAAGAAATGTGCAAAGTCATTCGTGAAAATCTCAAAGCCACGCAATTGCGCCAGAAGAGTTACTATGATAGCAAGCATCGTGACTTGGCTTTCGAGATCGGAGACCATGTCTACCTCCACATCTCTCCAATGAAAGGTACTCGTCACTTCGGTATCGAAGGGAAGCTTGCCCCTAGATACGTGGGTCCTTTCAAGATCATTGGCAAAAGAGGCGACCTCGCCTATCAACTTGAGCTTCCTCCCAACTTTGCAAATGTGCATGACGTGTTTCACGTGTCTCAGCTTCGCAATTGTCTCAAGACTCCTGACCGCACCATCAACTTCGAGGAGATTGATCTCCAAGAAGACCTGTCTTATCATGAGCGTCCCGTTGCTATTATTGAAGAAACCGAGCATAAGACTCGCAACAACTCTATCAAATTACTGAAAGTGAAGTGGTCACACCATTCCAACCGTGAAGCCACCTGGGAACGCGAGGACCACCTTCATTCCGAATATCCGGAGTTCATCCAGTCCTAGATCTCAGTACGAGATCCTTTCGTAGTGGTGGAGTGTTGTAACGCCCCAGATGTAACTTACCTTAATTGTACTCCAACTCTTGCCACTTTCGGCTCTAAGTAATGAGATTTCCGCGTGGTTGGGTTTTGCCTCGTTTTGCATTTTGTTCATGTCATGCATTTCATATCATGTCATCATGTGCATCGCATTTGCATACGTGTTTGTCTCATGCATCCAAGCATTTTCCCTGTTGTCCGTTTTGCGATCCGACACTCCTATGTCCTCCGGCGCCACCTTTTGCCTTTTTTCGTGTGCAGGTGTTAAACTTTCTCGGAATGGACCGAGATTTGCCAAGCGGCCTTGGTACACCACCGGTAGACCGCCTGTCAAGTTTCGTGCCATTTGGAGTCCGTTTAATACTCCAACGATTAACCGGGGAACCGTAAAGGCCTTGTGTGTGTTGCAGCCCAACACCCCTTCAAAGTGGCCCAAAACCCATCCAAACCCCCTCCATCCTCTTGGTCGTTCGATCACGATCACGTGGCCGAAAACCGCACCTCATTTGGACTCTCCTAGCTCCCTCTGCCTATATATTTG
>NC_041386.1:422764360-422842574 GCF_002162155.2 Triticum dicoccoides | reverse complement strand
GCCACCGCGCCGCGCGAGCCCGCGCCGTCCTCCGCCACCTCGCCGCCAACCCCGTCCCCGGCCTCCTCCGGCGTGCTCCGACGTACTCCGGCCGCCGACTCCCTGCCAACTCCGGCGAACTCCTCCCCGACGAACCTCAGTTTCCGCGCCGCCCAGATCCAGATCTGGAAAACCCTAGTGTTGACCCTGAATTTTCTCTCTAATTCATTTTCTGCTTTATTTTCTAGCACTTTTCATCATGCCATAACTCTGTGACCGTAGCTTCATTTCGTGCGTGTGATATATCAAATTGTTCATCATGATGTGCTCTTCATTTTTTTCCATTGCACCATGCTTGTTCAAGGCCATATTGATGCCCAAAGTGTTGATGCAAAAGTGCTATAAAATGTTAGTTCCTGTTACTTAGCAGATCTTGAGCATTTGTCATTTTTGCCATGATTATTGTCTGCTGCATATGAGCATGAGCTCTACATGTGTTTTGGGCTATGCCATGCCATCTTTACAGGGGTGTATGCCATGTATTTTTGTGATTAATGTGGTGAATAGCACAAGCATTCAAAGTATCTTTCATAATATTGCTGATTTTAGGGACTTAGAATTTCACTATGTCATTTTTCCTGCTGTTATTTTATGCCATGTTTTCTTGTTGGTATAGAGAGATCCGTGCTTCTTTTGTGTATGTTCAATAAGGATGATTTTGACATATGGTTGAGCTATATCCATCCATGTCCCTGTTTTCATTTATGGAGTGCCCTAGCATGACTCAATCTTGCTCTACGTTTGCTATAAAATGTTCCTGGCAGATTGTTTACATGTTAATCAATTTTTCCAAGGTTGTTGTAGTTGATACATGCATGGTATGAACTTGATATAGCTTTGCTTGGCTTCATGATCATGTATTCTTGCTGGCAGTATGCTTAGTTTGTCATGCAATGCCTTGTGTTGAGTGCATTGAGCTCGCAAACGTGCCTTCATAACTCTGTTTCTGCCATGTCCAGTTTTCTGCTAAGTCTGAATCTGTTAACGAAACTTGCTATGTTTACATGGGTGCCATAATATTTTCTGCGCCCTTTTGGCTTATGGTCAGTAAGGGACTTTTGTTATATGCTTTGAGTAGATTCATGCCATGCCTTTTTTTGCTATGTTACATTCCGGTAGCATGTTGTTATCTTGCTCTAAACTTTGCTTCCTGATATTAAATCCTGGCATGTTAGTATTTTCACTAAGTCTGTGATGCTGTTATCTTTTGCACTTTTGCCATGCTTGTTTGAACCTGCTCTTGTGTGATTTAGCCGTAGCTCGGTGTTCATCTTTTGTCAAGCATCTTGAGTAGATCACTGCCATGTGTTTTGTTGCTATGTTGGAGTGCAGTAGGTTAGTTTTCTTGTTGCATTCTAGATGGCATCGTGCTGTTAATCGCAGAATTGTGCGATTCTTGTTTTGCTTGCCATTTGCAAACCGTGCATCCGATTCCGGTGATCTTTATATCGATTTCGACCGAAATCAACTCATCTTTCCAGCGGCGCACTTGGTTTGCCAAGTTGATTCCTTGATAAATATTTTCCTTCTGAAGCATGCATATGCATTGCATATCACATCCCACGTATTGCCATGTTTTGCATCATGTTGCTTGCGCATTGCACCGTGGTTGATTGTGGTTTCCTTTGCTTGTGTTCTTGCTTTGGGTAGAACTGGGAGACGAGTACGTGATCGAGGAACCCATTGAGTACGCTTACGAGGATCAAGTTTACGTCAACTCGGAGAACTTTGCAGGCAAGATGACCATACCCTCGAAATCACATCTATCTTTGCTTGCCAGTTGCTCGCTCTTTTGCTATGCCGCGATACCTACCACTTGCTATATCATGCCTCCCATATTGCCATGTCAAGCCTCTAACCCACCTTTTTCCTAGCAAACCGTTGTTTGGCTATGTTACCGCTTTGCTCAGCCCCTCTTATAGCGTTGCTAGTTGCAGGTGAAGATGGAGTTTGTTCCTTGTTGGAACATGATTATTGTTGGGATATCATTATGATATCTTGTTTACTTTAATGCACCTATATACTTGGTAAAGGGTGGAAGGCTCGACCTTATGCCTAGTGTTTTGTTCCACTCTTGCCGCCCTAGTTTCCGTCATACCGGTGTTATGTTCCTTGATTTTGCATTCCTTACGCAGTTGGGTTATAATGGGAACACCTTGACTATTCGCCTTGAATAAAACTCCTCTAGCAAGGCCCAACCATGGTTTTACCATTTTCCACCTAAGCCTTTTTGCCTTGGGTTCCGCGGACTCAAGGGTCATCATTATTTAAACCCCCGGGCCAGTGGTCCTTTGAGTGTTGGTCCAACCTATTAGCAGCCGGTGGCCACCAGGGGCAACTCTGGGTTGGCCTAATGGAATCTTGGACAATCCGATGTGCCCTGGGAACGAGATATGTGCAGCTCCTATCGGGATTTGTCGGCACATTCGGGTGGCTTTGCTGGTCTTGTTTTACCATTGTCGAGATGTCTTGTAACCGGGATTCCGAGTCTGATCGGGTCTTCCTGGGAGAAGGAATATCCTTCATTGACCGTGAGAGCTTGTGATAGGCTAAGTTGGGACACCCCTGCAGGGTTTTGAACTTTCGAAAGCCGTGCCCGCGGTTATGGGCAGATGGGAATTTGTTAATATCCGGTTGTAGAAAACCTGACACTTAACTTAAATAAAATGAATCAACCGCGTGTGTAGCTGTGATGGTCTCTTTTCGGCGGAGTCCGGGAAGAGAACACGGTCTTGTGTTATGCTTGAACGTAAGTAGTTTCGGGATCACTTCTTGATATTTATAGCTTCACGACCGTGCTTTGCTTCTCTTCTCGCTCTCATTTGCGTAAGTTAGCCACCATATATGCTAGTGCTTGCTGCAGCTCTACCTCACTACCTTTTCCTGCCCTTAAGCTTAAATAGTCTTGATCGCGAGGGTGTGAGATTGCTGAGTCCCCGTGACTCACAATTTACTTCCAAAACTAGATGCAGGTGCCGATGATGCCAGTGCATGGGACACGACCGAACTCAAGTGGGAGTTCGACGAGGATTCAAGACGCTACTAACTTACTATGTTTCCTTTCCGGAGGATCTATAGTGGAGCCCAGTTGGGGCGATCGAGAATCTATGCATTTGGGGTTGTCTTTATTTTGGTTCCGTAGTCAGACCTTGATTGTATTCTGGATGATGTAATGCTATATTTATGTATTGTGTGAAGTGGCAATTGTAAGCCAACTCTTTATCTCTTTCTTATTCAGTACATGGGATGTGTAAAGATTACCCCTCCCGCGACATGCCTACTATGCGGCTATGCCTCTAAGTCGTGCTCCGACACGTGGGAGATATAGCCGCATCGTGGGTGTTACAACACAAAGGAACGGGCCAAATATGCGCCCCTTTTTCCAAAAATCGGAGCCTTCATGGATAATGGCTTAACTAGCCTCGAGCTTGTCCGGTGCTGGGTTTCATGGAGGATATTGCCCCTAAGCTGCCGCTCCGGCTTAATGTGTGAGTACACTGGCAACTTGAAAGATCCGCTTAGCCACTGCCAGATAGAGATGACTGAAGAGGATACCAAAACTCTCCTGAACGAGAGCCTAGAAGATTGCAGCCAAGTTAGATTGAGTCCTTTCTACACTCTCAACCAACCACCTGTTGTAAGCTTTTAAGCTATTTCCGGTTTAATCACTGTTTTTCGTTCAAACTGTCTTCTCATAACCCATTTAATTTGCACATGCCTATTCCTCTTTCTGGAACAAGAAGTTAGATAAGCCGATCAAGAAGACCCGGACAAAAAGCAAGGCTATCAAAATGCCTGCCAAGAAGAAAACCAATGCCGCCGAGTTATTAAACTTGGATGGTAATGATGATGATGATGAGTCGGAGCTAACACTTTACTCCCTTGGGTCATTTTTTGTACACCTTATTGATAATGATTGCTATCAGGATGATGCGGAAGGAAGCCAAGCAAATGCTGAAGAGGTAAATATCCTTTCCTCTGACTCTGAACCCTTGCCAAGATAGAAAGTTCGTCAAGCAAGCCAGAGAGTAAGGTTTTACCATCCTTTAGCTTATTTGGATCCCAACTTTCTTTTGAAGAAGCAGCAACATGAAGCTCGCCGCATGACCCGGAACAGTGGCGGTAGAATACTTTCTCCGGCTTACCAAACACACCAGCACCTCGCAAGCGTCGACCGGAGGTTTGAAATAGTTTTGGCTTACCTTATCCCAAGGCAGGTCTTTTTCAACAACCTCTTAACCCGTCTGATTCAAATTATTAGGGATCATCTCATTCCTCCTCCGATGATTCAACTGGGACTCAAATCCCGGCCTTCAAGACCGTGCCTGGGTAAGAATGTAAAAGCTATCCGGTTTGAATCATGCATTTACTTGTCATATTAACTATGTCTTGTACTTCCTTTTCAGTGCTATGGAAAGCCCAACAAGAGGCAGAAAACTAACAAACTAGTTGAAGAACCCAAAACTATTGAACCGGAACATGCCACAACTAAGACTTTGCATCAAGTGTCAGAAGCTGTTATAGATGACCCCCCTCCAGAGGAACACCCTGTTATCCAAGATGCCCTGGACGTTGATCTAGAAGATGATAAACCGCCCAGTCCTGCTCAGCGGGCTCAGAAAACTGATGACATAATGATTACTGGGACGGCTTATCAGGCCCCAGGCAACCCCATTGCCCTGTCCAAACACATCGCTAAGGAGGAGTTGTCTGCTGTTGACAAGGGAAAATGGAAAGTTGATTTGGAGGGGTATTCTCAATTTAGTGCTTAAGAGATTCACTCTGGTTACTTGAACCGCCTTCACACCAGCTGTGACTTTGAAGCCGACTTGGTCAACTTGATGAAGGAGCATTTTGAGGTAATCCTGCACAGTCCTCCTCATAAATATACCTCTATCAGCCGCCAAGTCTATAGAATATGCTAGAATTGAATATACTATAGACATTTATATAGTCATCAAGGAATGAAGATCAAAACTAGTATCCCCCAAAGGCCGGCTTAAACTATCAAGTTAAGCCGGGACTTCATTTAACAGCGATCAACTTTGCACCTGTAGCCCCCAAGGGCCGGCTCAATCAGTATGAATAAGCCGGGGCTTATCACCATGGTTGAAAATAAAATCCAAGCATGTAGCTTTATAAATCGGATCACACCATTTTTCCCGAGTCATCATAAAAACTTATCTTGAAAAAGAGCAATATGCATTAGCCCCCAAGTGCCAAGGAAAATACTTGTATTATGATTGGGACTTCAAAAATAATCATGATCATAATACCTTCCATGTTGTTCATGTCACAGGCCGAACTGAATGTGAAGGAGGCCCAAGTCAAAGATCTGAGGGCTAATATTCAAACTCAACAATTTGAGACATCAAAAGCCAAATTAGAGCTAGAGACTGTATTGGAGAACATTGCGCAGTTGAAACAGAGCTTCAGTACTGATAAAACCGGCTGGGATACCAAGAAGGCAGCTTTACTAAAAAGAGCGAAGGACGCCGAAGCAGCCCTTAAGCCGGTAACTGATGAGTTATCCGGTTTAAAGCATCAAATCAAAAGTATGACAATGGCCATCTTCGGTAAGTAACAATAATACTTTCCTTTGCACCAACAGCATATCATAATCATCTGCCGGTTTACCAATAATTTTACTGATGCAGGCTTCCGAATCGCCAAATTGGGCTCAGACATGCGCATCAAGCTTAAAGCTGTCTATACTCTGGTAGAGTAGATATACACTGGCACTCAAAAAACAATTGCTGCTGCTATTCATAAGAAACATCTGCCTACCCTCATCAAAGAAACACTGGAAAGGCTATCTGTCCTGCCCCAAAGAATTGAAGATTTAAAGCGAGCAGCCGCCAGAGCCGGCGCCATGACTGCCTTAAGCCAGGCAAAATCAGGGCAAGCAGATCTTGATCCAGAGGATTTAGCCAATGGTTGCCCCAATGTGAAAGAGGACGGTGTCGGATTTCAGGTTCCGGCAGACCCTTGAGGTTCGAACACTGGGGTGCACGCAGAGATTTCGCCTCCTACCTACCTGCACCCCTCCGCCATGCTAGGATCTAAACTAAGGAGAGAACAACACAAGAGACACAAGGTTTATACTGGTTCGGGCCACCTTTGGATTGCCTCTTGGGCTGATGATGATGAACAATACAAGGAAGAACAGCCTCGCGAGGGTCTGTTCTTGGCTGAGGCGATGAACTGCTAGGAGGAGTTCAGTCACCTCTCTCTCTCTCTCTCGGCTCCGACTAACCGACCGACCCTTCTAACGAGCCTCTTCTTTCCTACCTCTTTTTCGTCCTCCCCTCTATGTGGGTGGCTGGTCCTATTTATAGAGGCCCTGGTCCTCTTCCCAAATATTGAGTGGGAAGGGAGCCAACAATGGCGGGCTAATTTGAAGGGGGACAGCAAGTATCAGCTATCCTGACAAAAGTAGTCTTCGCCTACGCAAAGCTCTGGTGATGACGCTGTCTTGGGCTCCACGATGACCTCCGTCTCGTAGTCCTCCTGGTCTTGGTCTTGTTGCACTGAAATGGCAACCTTTGCCTGATGCCTCGGTACTCCGCGGCTGCGCTTGCCCCCTTTGCACCAAAGAGGAAAGGAGGATGCTGCGCGGGCTGGCACCCGCCTGGCACCCTGAGTTGTCATGGCTTGCGTCATGGGCACCTCGTGAGGTACCCCGCCTTGATCCCTCCGCCTCCTCGTGAGCCAGCCTGACGAGGCCGTGCCTGAGGAAGCTTCGCGTCGTCCGCCCCGCGAGGCTTGGTTGCTCGCGAGGGTCTTGGGTTTGTGTTGGTGAAGATGGGCCATGCTGGGCCCCCCTTTGAGCCATGCCGCAGGCCGCAGGCAGGCAAGTCTGGGGACCCCCGTTCCCAGAACGCTGACAGTAGCCCCCGGGCCCAAGGCGCGCCCGGACTTGGCCGTCCAGGGAGGCGGAAGGGCAAGAGCGAAGCGCCACGGGCCCTAACAGCCTGCGGCCTTGGGCGCCGCGTGGCGGTTGACTAGACGTGGGCGCCTCCACTTCCCCACAACGCCTCGGCAACTGCACGGATGGGACAAGTCCCTGCATGCAAAAACGGGTCATGATTACCTGCGATCATGGAGGCCGGCGGTTGGCCTTCGCCGGCTATAAGTACGGAACGGCGCGCGCCCTTCCAGTCCACCCCTCCTTGCTTCTCCTTCTTCCCGATCCTTGCTCCGTCTTGCCGCGATGGCTCCGGTCCACCGGTTCTCGATGGTAGAGAAGGGAAAGGCTCCCCGAGAGGGGCCAAACCCTCTCCCGTCGAAGAAACGGCTCATCCCCCATGGCCCGGACGAAGGGGCCCTTCAGGTGGTGCCGAGGCCTTGGGGCGAGCGGGCGCCGGCTGGAGTGCTGCCCCGAGGAAGGTGGCCAGAGCCCTGCTGCGACGAGGACTGGGCACGCCACCCACTCCCTTGGAGGCTCCTCAGGCGGTGGAGGCGTCGGAGGTTCCAGCGACTCCAGCGAGCTCTTCGCGACTCTGGAGACGAGCGACGACAGCTACGAGCCCCCGCACCGGTGCCGCTCCTGGAGCAGGGAGGACTCTGATCTGGATGGGGTTGGCGTCGGTGCTTGACGGCCCACTGTTGATGATGGCGTCTTTTGCAGGGACGCGTGTGGTTTGTGTCCCTTTAGGATTCGTTCCCTGCGAGGAATCAAAAACGCGTCCCGTAGGGGCTTGTAAGGTGCCTGTGATCCTGTCTTGTATATGTAACACTTGTCGTAGAATTGCGCGAGTTTCTCATTCCATCTTAGCTCAGTCCTCCCTTTCGAACCTCACGAGGGCTTGGTGCTCTACGCCGACAGGTCCCAGTCCCAAGGCGGCTTCAGCCGTCGCTGGTATGCCAGGTCGTGATGCCATGGTCAAGGCCAGGAGGTGAGCGACCCGGAGTCCGGTAAGAGCCCCTGAGTCGCGATGCTCAGGAGGTCCCCTTTGGCGCCCAAGCATCCGTCGTTTGGTGAGAAAGGGGAGCAGCGTTGCTAACAAGGGATAGCATTAGGTGCGGGGATGGTGCCACGGTAGCTGGCGCTTCCGGGCGATAACTTATCTCGAGGATCAGGGGCCGCTCTCTGGTGTGTGGCCGGGTCCGTGCGTCGGCAGGAGCGGGGTTGCTTGGCGAGGTCCTCGTGTATCTCCTCCCTCTCGCCTCAGCTCCCCTTTCTGCTCTACGCCCTAGGGTCCCGGCCCTCGAGCGAATCTCAGCCGTCGCTGGTATGCCAGGTCGCAATGCCATGGTCAAGGCCAGAGGGTGAGGGCTGGAGAGCCAGTAGGAGCCCTGAGTCGCGATGCTCAGGCACCCCCATTTAACGTGCAAGCGGTTCACGCGGACGAGAGCGAAGGAGGCATAGCAAGAGCCTCGCCTGACGCAGCTCCTTCAGGAGGTCCTGCAGGTCCATCATAGAAAAAGCAAGGGGTTGCTATACAATTGACGGTCAGCCGTTGGTTGCTTCTGAGGGGTGGTGAGGCACTGAAGGCTTGACGAGGTGACGCTATGCGGGGCTGCCACGGCCAGAGCTCAGCCATCCAGGTTTGTTGGTGTTGCAGGGACGGACCCATGCGCAAGCGTCGTGCCATTCGGGAGCAGCTCCGTTAGTTGGCGTCAGCAGAGTATGCAACTAGGTAAACACGTTAGCCGCGAAGGAGTGGATTCGTTCAAATAGATGCTGGGAATGCAGAGATCACTGGGTCAGGCCCGAGCGACTTGGGGGTGATGCAGCATGAGGGGCGCCCCCAACATGGTAAGCTAACAACATGGAATAAAGGGATACACGCCGCAGGGACGGACCCACGCGGCCTGGGAATAATGCAGCCCTGGGGGCGCTCCCAGCTGGAAGTAAAACTCGAAAGATGTCACCTGATGATGTTGAGGACGAAGGGGTGTTGGTGTAGCAGGCTCGGGGGGCTGCGGGAGCCGATCCTCACGAGCCCCCAGGCCCAGGGGCCTCGGGAGGCTCCGGAGGCGTTGGCGGCTCCTCGCGGGCCATCTTCATCTCTTCCAGGGCTGTGGAACGCCTAGCCTCTCGTGCCTCCGTGATGCCCCTCATGAGGCGCTGGTACGCGTCAGCCGCGTTCGGCAAGCCGTAAGGCATGCGAACGTAGCTGTGGGGTGGACCTCCGCAGCGCCCCACTCGCGAGGGCCAGAGGCGCTCCAGAGAGGCGACTCGGTTGAGCCCTGGTATGTCGATGCAGACGCGCAGTCCACCATCCTCGCCTAGATGGGGGCCACTGCTGGTAGGCAGCGGGCGCCTCTCATGACTCTTGACTCCTGTAGCTCCTGAATGGCCTTGCTAACAAACTCCTGTGGGTCTGGATCTCCTTGCCTTGCTCCTTCTTGAGGGAAACATGCTTCAAAACACGCCTCCATGTGGTGCCCAAGCGCCTCCCTCGTGACCCCAGCTAGGTCGGTGGCCCCCCAGGGGAGAGCCCCCGAGCCCTGCCTGAGGAGGGCACCGGGCGCGCTTTCCTATGCGATGGAGGGAGGCTCCCCCTGGGCAGGCGCAAGGCCCAGAGGGGCCTGCCTCCTGAGTGGTCGAGCTGGACGATGTCTTCTTCTTCTTGGGGTGGTCTTGGGAAGCCTCCTGCTTCCGCGATCCCGGTCTTCCAGTGATGCGGCCTGAAAGGCTCGTTCTAGGGAACACACCGCGTCCTTCTCTTCACAGGGCACCATGATGACTCCGCCACTTCCTGGCATCTTGAGGACGTTGTAGCCGTGGTGAGTTACGGCCATGAACTTGGCCAGTGCTGGGTACCTAAGGATGGCGTTGTACGGCAGGCGAATGTGAGCGATGTCGAAGTCGATGAGCTCGGTGCGGTAGTTGTCGCGTGCCCCGAAGGTGACAGGGAGGCGGACCTGCCCAATCGGGACCGTGGAGCCGTCAGTGATGCCGAAGAAGGGCTTGGTTGGCTGAAGCTGGCTGTAGGGCACTTGGAGGTTGTTGAACGTCTCCACGGACAGGACGTTGAGCCCTGCCCCGCCATCGATGAGGGTCTTGGTGACCACCATGTTGCTGATGATTGGGGAACAAAGCATCGGGAGGACTCCGGCTGTTGCCGCACACTTGAGCTGATCTGCTGAGCTGAACGTGATGGCGCACGCCGACCACCTGAGAGGGCGTGTGGCTTCGAGTCTGGGGAGTGCTGCATTCACTTCACGGGCGAACTGCTTAAAGATGCGCTGAGAGGCTGGGGCTTGTGCTCCGCCCAAGATGCAGGCGATCGCGCGCGGCTCCTGGAAGCCCCCAGCCTCCTCGTCCTGATGGCGGTCCTCGTTTCTCCGTGGCTGCAGCGGCAGCGGTGGGAGGCCTGCATTGCCTAGCGGGCGATCCTCGCGAGGCTGATCCCTCCAGTCTCCCTCGCGAGGCTGATCCCTCCATCCTCTCTCGCGAGGCGGGTCTTGCCAGCGATCCTCGCGAGGTTGGTCGCGCCACCCTTGGCGCGGCCCACGGTCTTCCCAGCGTCCTGCGTTTCGTCCTCCTCCTCGACCGTAGCCCCGGTCACCGCGGTCGGGGCGGCCGATCCTTCCTTCACGCACGACTCGGAGTTCTTGGCATTCATTGGTGTTGTGGGTGTGGAGGTCGTGGTACACGCAGTACCGGCTGCCCTTGGGAGGTTCGGCAGATCTCTGCCCCGCTTGGTGTCTGGTTCTGCCGCAAGCACTGCAGCCCCCTTGCGCTTCACATCCTTAGCCTTGAGCTTCTTCTCTTCTGGGTCTGCGGCAGGCAGCTCGAGGAGGGAGAGACGCCCCTCCTCAGCCCTGGCGCACTTGTTTGCCAAGTTGAACAACTCCAAGGAAGTGCACAGGTCTTCATGCATCGCCAGCTCCTCCTTCATCTTGACGTCGCGCACTCCGTCGGAGAAAGCTGAGATGATGGCCTCCTCAGTCACCTTGGGGATCTTGAGGCGTGCGTTGTTGAAGCGCTGGATGTACTTCTGCAGGGTCTCCCCGGGTTGTTGCTTGATGCAGCGCATGTTGCTCACAGCGGGTGGCCGGTCGCGAGTACCTTGGAAGTTGGCGATGAAGCGGGTGCGCATCTTTTCCCAGGAGGAGATTGTGCCTGGAGCCAGGTGCGGGCCCCATCCTTGAGCGCCATGGGAAACCAGTTCGCCATGACCTTCTCATCTCCATTGGCAGCTTCGATGCCCAGCTCGTAGAGCTGGAGGAACTCCGCAGGGTCGGCCGTGCCGTCATAGCGAGGAGGCAGGTCTGGTTTGAACTTGTCGGGCCACGCGATGCTGCGTAGTTCGGTGGTGTAGGCATGGCAGCCTGCTGCGGCCACGGGAGGCCTTAGGTGATGGAGAGCCTAGTCTTGCATGTCCCCACGTGCTGGAGCAGGGGGATGGTCGCGTCGTGCTGGAGCAAGGAGCGCTCGGGCAGCTTCTGGCGGGCGAGGGACTTCTTTGCAGCTCTGTTCTTGCTGCGCTGGCACCTGACGGAGCGGGTTCCGCCCAGGGGCCATGCGCCTTGGAGCCATGGTGTATTCTTGAGGAGGAGGCGGCCGGGGCGTCGCCGGAGCCTATTCGCCCACGCGGGGCGGGGTGCAGTGCAGCGGAACAGACGGTGCGGAAGAGCCCCCTGCAGCGCGGACGAGCTCGGCAACGCGGTCGAGCCGTTCTTCGTAGACGTCGTCGACGGGACGGTAGCGCAGGAGCTCGTTTGCCGCGATGAGTGCAGCCCGGGCCTCCATGGGCACGCGGAGCGCGCGAGACGAAGATCCAGCTGGGGCGAGCGAGGGAGTTGCGGTGCGGCCGTCTTGCCACACGGATGGATGCTGGGACGATGCTTGTCGCTCGTCCCCCGCCGGGCCGGTGGCGGCGTTGACGGCAGGTGACGGGGAACGGCGTGGATGCCCGCTGACAGGGGCCGTCTGGGCGACGCGGGAAGCGAGTGCGGCCCGGCGCTCGGCGCGGGCCTGACGAGCGTCAGACATGGGCGTGACGGTCGGAGGAGAACGGGGCGGTGGAAGACGAATTCCGGCGCACCCCTACCTGGCGCGCCAAATGTTGGATTTCGGGTTCCGGCAGACCCTTGAGGTTCGAACACTGGGGTGCGCGTGGAGATTTTGCCTCCTACCTACCTGCACCCCTCCGCCATGCTAGGATCTAAACTAAGGAGAGAACAACACAAGAGACACAGGGTTTATACTGGTTCGGGCCACCGTTGTGGTGTAATACCCTACTCCAGTCTGTGGTGTGGTGGATTGCCTCTTGGGCTGATGATGATGAACAATACAAGGAAGAACAGCCTCGCAAGGGTCTGTTCTTGGCTGAGGCGATGAACTGCTGGGAGGAGTTCAGCCACCTCTCTCTCTCTCTCTCTCTCTCTCTCTCTCTCTCTCTCTCTCGGCTCCGACTGACCGACCGACCCTTCTAACGAGCCTCTTCCTTCCTACCTCTTTTTCGTCCTCCCCTCTATGTGGGTGGCTGGTCCTATTTATAGAGGCCCTGGTCCTCTTCCCAAATATTGATCGGGAAGGGAGCCAACAATGGCGGGCTAATTTGAAGGGGGACATCAAGTATCAGCTATCCAAACAAAAGTAGTCTTCGCCTGCGCAAAGCTCTGGTGATGACGCCGTCTTGGGCTCCACGGTGACCTCCGTCTCGTAGTCCTTCTGGTCTTGGTCTTGTTGCACCGAAATTGCAACCTTTGCCTGATGCCTCGGTACTCCGCGGCTGCGCTTGCCCCCTTTGCACCAAAGAGGAAAGGAGGACGCTGCGTGGGCTGGCACCCGCCTGGCGCCCTGAGTTGTCATGGCTTGCGTCATGGGCACCTCATGAGGTACCCCGCCTTGATCCCTCCGCCTCCTCGTGAGCCAGCCTGACGAGGCCGTGCCTGAGGAAGCTTCGCGTCGTCCGCCCCGCGAGGCTTGGCCCCTCGCGAGGATCTTGGGTTTGTGTTGGTGAAGATGGGTCGTGCTGCCCCCCCCTTTGAGCCACACCGTAGGCCGCAGGTAGGCAAGTCTGGGGACCCCCGTTCCCAGAACACCGACAGACGAGTCTCCCTTCAGCGCTGATGATTTTGCACAAATAGCAAGGGCAATGCGTCCAATAGCAACCAAGCTCGCTGAAGAAACATATCTTTCCCAATACCAGGCGACTTATGATGCTGAGAACAAGAAGGTGAAGGCACCGATTCATCAAGAAGTGGATCTCATTGTAACGACCCAAGGCTGACGCTCTAGATGCCTTCCATATTTTGCGTGTCAGTTCTGTTATTTATTTGTTTGTTGCATTCATCATGTCATCATTTGCATTGCATCGGCACTCCGCTGCCGTCATGTTTTCAGGAAACTTGCACCCGTTCATAGTTGCTGCGTCCCCCTGCCTTCGTTGACCGTTCCGAGACCAACCGTGTTTTCGGTTCCCTCTTGCCGAACCACCTAACCTCTCTCGTCAGCCCGCAAACCCCTCGAGTGCGTCCGAAGCTGTCTCGGACCCGACCCGGGCAGTCATGACCATTGGATCTGGACCATCCCCAAACATCCTGAAATCATCATCGGTTTCTCGTTGGACTCTCCTAACCTATTTATCTCGGACCGTCCGATTACGATTGGAGGGACCTAACCGCCCTAAACTGGTCTGTTTTGCTATAAATAGTGAGCAACGCTAGTTTCTAGGGAGCTTATCCCATCAATCCCTTCCCGCCGCCAGCCAACGACCCACTTGCCAGATCCACCTCATTTTCCCCATCCACCCGAGTGCCTCCACCTTGCTTTCAGCGTCGCCCAACCAGATCGTAGCCTCCTTCTCCTCTTGCCGAGCCACCACGCCCGCAGCCTCGCTGTCGCGAGCCTCCTATCCCGATCGCTCAGGCCTCCTCGTTCCTCTCCCGAGCAGGAGCTCGCCTAAGGCTCCCGCAGCCACCTCCATCCCGCGCAAGAGCTCACTCCCGAGCTCAGCTACGTTCACGCCCGAACCCCATGCCCGCCTCGCGACCATCTGTGTCGCCGGCGACCACCTTCAGTAGGCACCCACAGGGCTTCCTGCCCGATTCCCAGATCGAGCTCGGCTCGATCCCGATCTCCCCAATGTCGTCGTCAGGCGAGTCACCGGACCAGTCCCCGACGAAGTTGCCTCGTCCCGCATCTCCCTTCTCTTCTGCCCTGTCCTCCCATTTTCCTTCTCCCCCTGCCTCTCCGTGTAACCTCCCTCTCTCATCGTTTTCACAGGAGGATCCCCGTCCCCGCCATGGATTTGAACACCGCCGCCGAAGCTCGACTCCATGGCCTTCCCCGACACGTCTATTGCTTGCAGCTACTGAATCTGGTCCGTCCCCAACGGATTCGCCTCAAGTTTGCTGCAGCTCCTCCCTGTCGTCCTTGCGCTGCCTCCAGACCAACTGGAGCCCCACCGTCTTCGACCTGAGCTGCCTCCTGCCCGAGCGTAGTCGCCCCTGTAGCTCCACCGAATCGCAAGCAGACCCCATCCTCGCCCAGGGCCCAGCCGGATCCCGTCGTTCCCGGGTCCTCCCTGCGCCTGCCGACCCGCGAGCCCCACCAGAGCCGCCTCCTTGTGTTTTCGTCAGAGATGCAAGTCCTCTGCTTCCCAGAGGCCTGCTCTAACCGCGGCAGCGCTTCAGCATCGCCTCGCGGCCCAGATCTGCCGGCCCATCGCTCTAATTCCCCTTCGGCCTGTTGGCCCAATGTAAGAAGCCACCATTTCCCCCCGCTCTGTGCGCTGCATACTAACCCGCACCCAGCAGTTTTGGCCCATTCACTATTTTTTCTGTCGAACGAATTTAGCTATTTATCCATAGTTTACAGTTTTTCAGAAAAAACCTCTGACTTCATGCATATAATAACTTAATAATGGTGCATCTTTTGTAAAAACTTTGTACATGTAAAATGCTTAGATTTTCATCTAGTTTCATAATATGCTACTTTAATCAATGTTTAAAAGGTAACTTGCTGTTTGCATTAATTTGCTTAAATGACATGCTACAGTGTTTTATTTGATAACTAAATAACCATAGCTCCAAATTTAATAAACTTTATATGTAAATGGGGTAGAAAATGCATAGATTAACATGGTGCACTTATTTTGCATGTTTAACAACTCTAAAATTGTGTATAGGGCAGAATAGTACCAAATTCAAAATATGGACATGAGGATTTTCTGGAATTGTTGTTTGTTATTTCCGGCCTCATTTAATCTTGCCTAAATAGTTAGTTTACTTATACTTCACCTCTTGCCATGTTTAACAACATTTAATATTGTTGTGTAGTTAAACGAGAGTGAACTAAATACTTGAATGTGGTGTTTCATCAATATGCAAGTCGTTGCATATTGAGCTCCACTTAATTTGTAGTATTGTTTGTTGCACTTTGGCATGCCATGCATCATACTTGCTTGTGCATCATGTCATTTTTATGTGATGGTTATTTACCATGGTGTTCACTTCTTTCTGGTTGTGCTTCTTCTCCATAGTTCCGATTACATTGCGATTGTGAGGATTCGTTTGACTACGTTTGTTCGTCTACTTCATGGATTTGATCTTCTTCCTAGCAGGATTTCAGGCAAGATGACTATTACCCTAGATACCACTACTATCTTTGCTATGCTAGTTGTCTCGATGCTATCGCTATGTCACACTACCTATTAATTGTTTATCAAGCCTCCCAAACTGCCATGATAGAATCTAACCTTTTCACCCTTCCTAGCAAACCATTGTTTGGCTATGTTCTCGCTTTGCTCAGCCCCTCTTATAGCGTTGCTAGTTGTAGGTTATTCCATGTTGGGTCATGGATATGATGGGATATCACAATATATCTTATTTAGTTAATGCATCTATATACTTGGAAAAGGGTGGAAGGCTCGACCTTATACCTAGTGTTTTGTTCCACTCTTGCCGCCCTAGTTTCCATCATACCGGTGTTATGTTCCTTGATTTTGCGCCCCTAACACAATAAGGGGTATGGAACCCTTGAGGGAGTCCTAGATTACGGGGTCCTCGGGCGTTCGGGCTATGCAATGTGGGCCGGACTAATGGGTCGTGAAGATACAAGATAGAGGACTTTCCCCCGTGTTCGGATGGGACTCTCCTTTGCGTGGAAGCAAAGCTTGGCGTGCAGATATGAGTATTCCTTTCTCTGTAGACCGACTTGGTACAAACCTAGCCCCCTCCGGTGTCTATATAAACCGGAGGGTTTAGCCCATAGAGAGAATCACAATCATAATCATACAGGCTAGACAATTAGGGATTAGCCATTATAATCTCGTGGTAGATCAACTCTTGTAACCCCTATACTCATCAAAGTCAATCAAGCAGGACGAAGGGTATTACCTCCATTAAGAGGGCCCGAACCTAGGTAAAACCTCGTGTCCCATGTCTCCTGTTACCATCGATCCTTAGACGCACCGTTCAGGACCCCAACCCGAGATCTGCTGGTTTTGACACCGACACTGGTGCTTTCATTGAGAGTTCCTCTGTAGCATCAACTGAATGACTGATGGCTCGCCTTGTCATCAATGACAGTATCACTTCCAAAGGAGCCCTAATTCCAGGGCAAACTCTCCGGCTCGGCGACTTCCTGTGGGTGCCTCTCCGGCCATTAAGCCAAAGGCAACCCCCCAAGTCACCGAAATTCCCTTCGCAACAGCCCCGAATATTCCGACAAGATGTACCCGGCAGATCTCTCATCTTTGAAAGAACTACTAGATCGCATCGTCGCCCTGGGAGTCTCAACTGACTATGCTCGAATCGGGCTTAAACCCGATCAGAGAGAAATTAAATCTCCGCCGTTCACCCATCAGGTAGCGGTTGTGGAGGAACATGCTGACAATAACTCCTTTCCTACGTTGAGAACCAACTATGTTTAGATTTTTGAACCCGGAGAACCAGATACCCACCCTCTAGAGGACACTCCATGTCCTTCAAACACAAAATCGGGCGTCAAGCCTGAGAATTCCCTGGACGCTCTGGGTCCTGGGCTGGTAACCTCGGAAATTCTTCAAGCTCCGGGCTCCATGGTGGGCCAAGGTGCGAATTCGAACCCGCCACCCACCACAAGAAATATTATCCAAGCAACTCCGGCTCTCCAGACATATGCGACCCAATGCATGTGCGGCACCAGCCTCGGGAAATAGTCCACCACTTTTGGGCTAGATTCCTCCTTGTTAAAAACAAGATAAAGGACCGCCGCGACGACGACACAATTTCAGTATTTCGCAGCAACTATACGGACGAGGTAATCCTTAATGCCCTCAGTCGCTATCGTGTCCTGCACTTCATAGATTTGGCACGCATAGTATAGAAGTACCGCGCAATGGAAAGCTCCTGGAAAACTCAGACAGCCCGCTGGGAACCGCAGGCCTTTAGGCCATCTCCCGGACGGGCAAGAAGGGTGCACCCTCATGGGGCACCTAATCATCATCCCGTGGACAAGAAATTCAAGCCCTTTACGGGACACAGAACTGTCTTCGAAGAATGGCTCGACAGGCCCTGTCAAATACATACGACGCCGAATACCGAACTAACTCACTGCCTACAGGCATGTTGGATACTCCGGCAGGTGGCCAAGAGCGCCAATACTACACCAGAAAAGTACTCTTCGGAACACGATCCCGAAGTACTCACAATCTTCAAGACCTTCTCATCAAATAATCCGTGCAAATGGATGCTTCGCGGCCTTGCCGAAGTCTGCCATGTAGCAGCCATAAACCATTGGAATGATATGGCTATTACTTTTAATGCCAATGACGAACCAAGATCCCTCTCAGTCCGGGCACCAGCCGCTCTGGTCCATAACCCCATTGTGGACGGTTTTTGGCTTACTAAAGTGCTAATGGACAGTGGTAGCGGACTGGACCTCATCTACGAGGACATGCTCAATAAAATGCAAATGGACAAGAGTCGCATTGAGCAGTGCAATACATCCTTTAGGGGAATCATTCCTAGCAGGGAAGCAAGATGCTCGGGGAAAATTAAGCTGGATGTGGTATTCGGCACACCAGAAAACTATAGGTCCGAAGGGATAATATTCTAGGTGGATCCTTTTAACAGCGGATATCATGCCCTATTAGGGCGAGATGCATTCACACGCTTTCAAGCTATACCTCATTACGGGTATATGAAGCTCAAAATGCCCGGGCCCAATGGTGTTATCACTATCTCTAGTGATCCAGACATAGCATGCCACGCCGAAAATAAAACCGCATCCCTGGCCCTTGAGGCATTGTCCGAAGCCCTAGCAGCCGAGGAACTCACCGCACTGTGTTCCATGGTGGATAGGGATGATGTAATCCTCGATAAACGTCCCAAATCCACCTCCTTCAAACAGTGGACAAAATAGTTAAATTTCAAGTTGACCCAACGGACCCCAAGAAGACAGCTTCCATCGGAGCACAGCTGAACCCGACGGTCGATGCCGCATTATGCGTGTTCCTGCATGAGAACTCAGACATATTCGTCTGGCACCCTTCTAATATGCCAGGAATCCCACGCATATTGGCCAAACACAACCTCAACATATTAAAGGGATACAAGCCGGTCAAGCAAACACTGCGGCGCTTTTCCGAACCCAAACGACAAGCTATGGGGGAGGAGCTAGCCAAGTTAATTGAGGCCGGGTTCATCTGAGAAATAAAACACCCAGACTGGCTAGCAAACCTGGTGATGGTACCAAAGAAGGATAAATCCTGGCACCTATGCGTCGATTTCAAAGACCTCAACAAGGCCTGCCCCAAGGATCCCTTCCCCCTCCCTCGCATCGATCAGATCATTGATGCTACTGCAGGACACGAGTCACTGTGCTTCCTCAATGCATACTCTGGATACCATCAAATCAAAATGAAGGAGTCTGATCAAGCCGCAACGACATTCATTAGCCCATACGGGCCTTTCTATTTTAACACTATGCCCTTCAGGCTGAAAAACGCCGGTGCCACCGACCAACACATGATTCAAACATTCCTGGAGAAACAAATCGGCAAGACGGTCGAAGCATAAGTGGATGGCATCGTCATCAAAACTAAGCACGTCGAGTCACTAGTAGACAACCTGCGTCTCACATTCGACAACCTTCGTACATATGACATCAAGCTCAATCCGGAAAAGTGTGTCTTCGGCGTCCCCGTCGGAAAACTGCTGGGCTTCATCATTTCCAATAGAGGAATTGAGGCAAACCCAGCCAAAATATGAGCTTTGTCACAATTAGCTACACCAACAGACCTCAAACAGGTCCAAAAACTAGCCGGGTGCGTGGCAGCCTTGAGCCGCTTTATCTCCAGATTAGGAGAAAAGGTGTTGCCACTATATCACCTGCTCCGACGCACCGACCACTTTGTGTGGTTGGATGCTGCAACAACCAGGCTGGAGGAAATAAAAACTTTGCTAGCAAGCAACCCCATCCTGGCCGCACCAAATGTCGGTGAACCAATGCTGCTTTACATATCGGCAACTCACCAGGTGGTGAGTGCGGTGCTCGTCGTCGAACGAGAAGAGGAAGGACATAAATTCCCACTCCAAAAACTAGTATATTATGTATCGACGGTCCTCACACCATGAAAAACCCGATACCCACATTATCAGAAGATAGCATATGTTGTCTTTATGGCATCCCGCAAGCTACAACACTACTTCCAAGAATGCTCAATCACGGTGGATCCCGAAGTATCACGCAACGATATTATAAACAACTGGGACACCACCGGCAGGATTGCCAAATGGGCCATTGAGCTCCTACCATTTGAAATAACGTACAAACCACACCGAGCCATTAAATCTCAGGTGTTGGCTGACTTCGTCGCCGAATGGACTAAGGCCGAACTCCCTAAAGAGTACGGCATGTATTCCAACTGGGTGATGCACTTTGATGGCTCTAAAATGTTAGCCGAACTGGGGGCTAGTGTCGTCTTGACATCCCCCACAGGAGACACACTTTGTTACATGCTCCAAATACTGTATACAGACTCTAACAATGCAGCCGAATACGAGGCCCTATTACACGATCTCCGGATGGCTGCCTCCATGGGCATACAACGCCTTGAGGTGCGCGGGGATTCCAACCTCGCAATATCCCAAATAAACGGAGACTTCGATGCAAAAGATCCGAAGATGGCGGCCTACTGCAACGCCCTACTCCAAATATCAGCTCGGTTTGAGGGCCTCAAGTTTCATCACGTGGCTCGAGAGAGTAATCAAGTCACGGACATCCTTGCTTGCATGGGTGCTAAACGCGACTGTCAGTGTCAAAACCGGCGGATCTCGGGTAGGGGGTCCCGAACTGTGCGTCTAGGCCGGATGGTAACAAGAGACAAGGGACACGAAGTTTTACCCAGGTTCGGTCCCTCTCGATGGAGGTAAAACCCTATGTCCTGCTGGATTAATATTGATGATATGGGTAGTACAAGAGTAGATCTACCACGAGATCAAGAAGGCTAAACCCTAGAAGCTAGCCTATGGTATGATTGTTGATGTGTATCTTGTCCTACGGACTAAAACCCTCCGGTTTATATAGACACCGGGTAGGGTTAGGGTTACATAGAGTCGGTTATAATGGTAGGAGATCTTCATATCCGTATTGCCAAGCTTGCCTTCCACGCCAAGGAAAGTCCCCTCCGGACGCGGGACGGAGTCTTCAATCTTGTATCTTCGTAGTCCAGGAGTCCGGCTGAAGGTATAGTTCGGCTATCCGAACACCCCCTAATCCTGGACTCCCTCAGCGACCCCGTCCCACCTAACAGCTTTGTGGAAAGGCTCTTCAAGCCATCTGTGTTGGGGTAGGACGAGAATGGGAGCACCGACCCGGAGCTGATCATACCCCACCAATTCTGAACACAGTCCCTATATCATCAGGGGCTCAGGCACCGAAATAACACCATCGACCCCTGAAATTATGGCTGTAATTTCCCCATGGACCGAGCCTTTCCTTGTCTATCTCACTAGGAATGAGCTCCCCGAGGATCAAACTGAGGCCCATCGCATCGTTCGATGTTCGAAAGTCTAAAAAGTTCATGAAGAAGAACTGTACAAGAAAAGTACTACCGGGGTCCTTCAACAATGTATCTTCGAAGACGAGGGACGGCAGCTCTTGGCTGAAATACACGCTGGTCTTGGCGGCCATCATGCCACAGCCTGGGCCCTTGTAACTAAAGCCTTCCGCATGGGTTTCTTTTGGCCCACAACCCGAGAAGATGCACAAGACCTCGTGCAGCGTTGCGTTGGATGCCAGCTTTTCGCTAACCAAAGCCACATGCCGCCTACCGCCCTCCGAACAATCCCCATTACTTGGCCCTTTGCGGTCTGGAGGCTCGATATGGTCAGACCTCTTGAAGGGGAAAACCATAAGAAGAAAACTTGTTGGTAATGGTCGACAAGTTCACTAAGTGGATAGAAGCTAAACCGGTTAAAACGGCTGAAGTCAGACCGGTGATAGACTTCATATCCGACGTTGTACACTGTTACGGTGTCTCGCACAATATTATTACTGACAACGGCTCTAACTTTACAGCCGACGAGGTGAAAACTTGGTGCGCCAACTTGGGCATCAAGCTTGATTACATCTCTGTATACCACCCTCAGACAAACGGTCAGGTCTAATGGGCTAATGACATGATAATGAGCGGCATCAAACCCAGACTAGTGTGGTCTGTGCAAGAATCAAACAAACACTGGGTTGAGGAACTCAATTCCGTACTCTGGGGGCTGCGGATCACGCCCAATCGCACGACCGGATATACACCCTCTTTCATGGTGTATGGTGCAGAGGCACTCTTGCCTTGCGACATTATTCATGACTCACCTTGAGTGCGCATGTATGAAGAGAGAGAAGCCGAGCTCGATCGGAAGGACGACCTGGACGGCCTGGAGGAGGAGCGCGATGTCGCGAAAGCCCGTTCCGCATTCTATCAACAGCAGGCTCGGCGATACCAAGGCAGAGAAGTACGGGCAAAGACCTACAATGTCGGTGAACGAGTTTTACGCCTTCCAGAAAAGAAAAAGGACAAGCTCAAGCCCAAATGGGAGGGTCCCTTCATTATAGATGAAGTTCTCACTGGAGGAGCCTATCGTCTTCACAATGCTTCGGACAATCGCTTGGAGCCAAACCCATGGAACGCCACAAGGCTCCGAACATTCTACGCATAAGTCCGCACATACCCCCTTTTTTCTCGTCCTGTCTTTTCTCCTTTTTATAGTTTTCCCTTTTCCCCTCATTTCTATACGACTTATAAGTTCATGTTCGGATAAACCGTACACCTGAAGGGTAGACATCCTCAAATGTACTTACCCCACAATACTTGGGGGCTTCTTTTCACAAGAAGCTTATTCTTGTTATTATTTTTCGAGCATCAAGCTCACCATATATATGTGTCATCTATCCATATATGTATTTTCTTCACCATTGTATGCACCTTTATGACTTAAGTTTTTGCCAAGCTGGGTTAGCTGGCTCCTGTTCTTATGCCCTACGTTCCTGTTTGTTCGGCTAGCGCATAAAGGGAGCACCTTTGCGATTGTCACAGCCGGGTCATCCAGACACTTACCTCAGACGGGTGAAGCCAAAAGCTAGCGTTCTTAATGGAATGATTGGTTGGTGAGTAAAATACGAACTTCCCTCATGACACTACAAAGCCCCAGAGTATAAACGCGTACTATGATGTCTTAGCATCACAGCCTCGGTATGCACAAATAACCGCATACTAGCTGATAACCCACAAGTATATGGGATCAATTGTAGCCTCTCTCGATAAGTAAGAGTGTCGAACCCAACGAGGAGCTAAAGGTAGAACAAATATTCCCTCAAGTTCTATCGACCATCGATACAACTCTACGCACGCTTGACGTTCACTTTACCTAGAACAAGTATAAAACTAGAAGTATTTTGTAGGTGTAACGGGATAGGTTTCAAGAATATAAAGAGCACGTAAATAAAAACTAGGGGCTGTTTTAGGTAAATAAGAAATAAAGTTAGTATAGCAAGTGTGGAAAAGTGGTGGTAGGAGTTGCGAAATTGTCCCTAAGCAATTAACTATGTTACTAGAATGATAGCAAGTTTTATGTGGGAGAGGCCACTGCTAGCATGTCATCCCTAACTTGGAATACATGCATTTATGATTGGAATATTAGTAAGCATCCGCAACTACTAACGTTCATTAAGGTAAAACCCAACCATAGCATTAAGATATATTGGTCACCCTTCAATCCCGTATGCATCAATTTCTATGCTAGGTTGAAGCTTCTGTCACTCTTGCCCTCCAATACATAGTCCTATCAACATACAACTAACCCTATGGTGTGATCCACGTGCATGCTCATATGATGGGCACCAAAGGTCAGCAACATAAGCACAAGCAAATTAAACCAATCATAGCAATTCATTAATTACCGATAGCACAACGAAAATCTACTCAGACATCATAGGATGGCAACACATCATTGGATAATAATATGAAGCATAAAGCACCATGTTCAAGTATAGGGTACCGTGGGTTGCGGGAGAGTGGACCGCTGTAGATAGACCGGGGAAGGTGATGAAGATGTTGGTGAAGATGACGGAGGTGTTGGTGTAGATCGCTGTCACACGATGATGGCCCCGGCGGCGTTCCGACGCCACCGGGAGAGAGGGGGAGTGAGCCCCCCTTTTCTTATTCTTCCTTGACCTTCTCCCTAGATGGGAGAAGGGTTTCCCCTATGGTCCATGGCCTCCATGGTGGCGGAGGGGTGAGAGCCCCTCTGAGATTGGATCTGTCTCTCTGTCTCTCTCTGTTTCTGTGTTTCAGATTTTGGCCTTTCACCGTTTCTTAAATTCCCGGAGATCCGTAACTCCGATTGGGCTGAAATTTTAACACCGTTGCTATCCATATATTGGCTTTATTGCGGTGAAAGAAGGGAACAAACCGCCTTACGGGGTGGCCACGAGGGCCCAGGGCGCGCCCCTGCCTCGTGGCCCCCTTAGGCATCGTCTCGTGTTGATTCTTCTCCCAAAAATCACATATATTCCAAAAAAATCTCCGTTAGTTTTTATCCCGTTTGGAATCCGTTTGATGTGGATTTTCTGCGAAACAAAAAATGCAACAAACATGAACTGGCACTGGGCACTGGATCAATATGTTAGTCCCCAAAAATAGTATAAAAAGTTGCCAAAAGTATATGAAAGTTGTATAATATTGGCATGGAATAATAAAAAATTATAGATACGACGGAGACGTATCAGCATCCCCAAGATTAATTCCTGCTCGTCCTCGAGTAGGCAAATGATTAAAAAGATAATTTTTGATGTGGAATGCGACCTAGCATAATCTTCATCATGTAATCTAATCATGGCATGAATATTAAGACATGAGTGATTCAAAGCAATAGTCTATCATTTGAAATTAAGATAATAATACGTCAAGCATACTAATAAAGCAATCATGTCTTTTCAAAAAAACATGGCCAAAGAAATTATCCCTACAAAATCATATGGTCTGGCTATGCTCAATCTTCACCACACAAAGTATTCAAATCATGCACAACCCCGATGACAAGCCAAAAAATTGTTTCATACTTTTGATGTTCTCAAACCTTATCAACTTTCACGCAATACATTAGCGAGAGCCATGGATATAGCACTATAGGTGTGTCAGTGAGAACGACACCTATGGGATCACTAGGATCCCTTCTACGGTCGGCGGGTGCGGGGTCATGATAAGAGCAGGTTTAGGAGCAAGCACACGGGTCTTTTACCCAGGTTCGGGCCGCGAGGACGCGTAAAACCCTAGTCCTGCTTTGCTGGATGTATTGAGTGTTCTTGAGCTTTTTGAACTAGCTACGATGGTTGTGCCGTCCCAAAAAGCCGAATCCCTCCCCTGGTCGCCTCGGGCCTCCTTTTATAGGAAAAAGGGGTTGCCACAGTGGCACACATGAGGTGGAAAGGCCTACTGTGCGCGAGCTTATTACACGACATTACGAGACAAAACACATTAAATGCACTACGTAGGTGTCCCATAGCTTTATCGGGGATGGGAACGAGGCCCGTCCCATCCGTCGCCGCTTCACCTCGCTTCGACACGCGCCCAGGATGGCGATGCATGCAGCGCCATGTAGGCAGGCAGGCAGCTGAGGTGGCACGGTGGTAGGGCCTTCATGAAGATCTGCATGCCGCCACACAGGTGCTTGTTGATTTGTCCTAGAAGCTACATGTTGCCACGCAGGTGCCTTCCCAGCTGGTTGGGCTGGCAGCTGCTTGCGAACAGCGGCAGAGTCTTGGCTAATGCGGGCCTGGTAGTGGCCCTACTGACGCCCACGGCAAGGGTCTTCCTGGGGGCCCGATAAGGATCTTGCCGGGGCGTTGCTATCATCCCCGGCAAGGGTCTTGCCGGGGGTCTTGTGGATTTCCTCGGCTAGGATCCTGCCAAGGGTCGCCATCTTCTAGTCCTCATCTGAACTCATATGTGTGTGAGCTTGACGAAGATTTGCATTTCACCACAGAGGCGCCTCCCAAGCCCTAGTTCCGACGTAGTTGCTTGGGTTAGAGCCAGTGGGCTCAAGGGTGGCTCGCTCTGCTGGTGTTGGACAAGTTGCCCGGCAAGGCTCTTGCCGGGGCCGCGAGGGGCCGCCTCGACAAGGATCTTTCCGAGGGAGTCCACCTCGCCCTCTTGCCCTCCCGCGCTTCCGGTCTTGGCGTCGCCTTGGTTGTCTTGTGCTTTGGCTTCTCTCTGGTTTCCCTCCTCTGCCCTACTAAGTGTGGCCGCGGCGCGTGGCTCTAACTGCCCGTGCACAAGTGAAGGGGTCAAAAGGAGAACCCCTACTTTTGTACACCGACAGGAGCCCCTAGGCCTGAGCCACAAATAAGCGCGACGCGTTGTTGGGCTAGGCCCAGAACGGTGCGCGGGCAGGTGGGGCAGATTTTACCATAGTAACTTCCCGTCCGCTGCGCTTCCCCATGACCCGCGTTGAACGCGCGACGTGAAGGGTCATGCGTGACGTGGGGGTCATGCGTGGGGCGGTTCCCGCACGCATGTGTCACATCGTGGTAAAGAGGCGGCCCGCGCCTTCCTCAGAAAAGGAAACGGCCGCGGGCACGCTACTCATTTACCCCCTGTGTCTTCTCCAATCTCAGAGCCACCATTCCTTCCTTCTTCCACAAGCCCCTGCTTGCCGCCGCTGCACTTTCGCTGCCCTTTCCCTTCCACCACTCGCAGCCGCCATGGCACCCAAGATTGGCAAGGGCAAGGGAGTGGCCAAGAACGCCAGAGGGGTGGAGCCGCCGGAGAAGGAGTTGGCGGCACGGCAGACGGAGCTCGCCTACTTTCCTTCGACGGTCCACGCGGCCCACCTTCGGGACAACTTCAGGCCCTTGTGGGGTGTCAAGACGGGGGGAGAGACGATGGGGCATCCTGCCACACGCGTCATCCCTACCAACTGCGGCAAAGCCGCCCCTAATCGGTATCCGTTCTTTGTCGATTACTTCTCCTGCGGCCTTTGCCCCCCTTCTCCGATTTCTTCAATGACATCATGCATACCTTCGGCTTCCACCTCCTAGATTTTACCCCAAACGCCGTGGCCTGCATGGCTCTCTTTGCCCATCTCCGCGAGGGCTTCGCCGGCGTGCACCCCAACACGACGCTCTTCCGCCACTACTTCTTCCCCCGGAGCCAGCAGGGAGGCACCATCTTCGGTTGTGTCGCCTGGATCCCGAGGTCCAAGGGGACATACCCAGAGGGAGCTCAGAAGGAGAGGTAGGAGGAGTGGCGTGGCCAGTTGTGCCGGATTGAAGAGGAGGATCCACAAGAGTTCTGCCAGGTTCGCCAGGCGCCGCCGGTTCGCGGCAATGATTGGAGCAGTGTTGACGCCGACGAGGCGAAGCTCATGGTCGCCACCACCAGGATTATTCGCCTCACTAAGGCCGGGCTCACCCTCGAGATGATCTGGGCGGATTTCATCCACCGCCGAATCACTCCACTGCATAACAAGGGGAGGCCGGCCTGGCTCTTCACGAACACGGCGGACATCATGCGACTCCGCCTGGCCTCGACCACAACTTCACCGTGCTGGCGCACGCCCATTTCTGCCAGCGGCTCTTCTAGCTCAACGTGGACCGTGACGGCAGGGCCGAGAGGTCCGGCAAGGTCGTCAAGGGGCCTTTGTTTGGGTTGCCGGCGGGGATGGTCCCGCTGAGCAACAACTCACGCCAGACCGACATCATTGCCATGATGCCGGACTGAACCGCACATGGCCTCGTCTGAAACTGGGTTGCGTCGCCAGAGGAGCAGGTGTAGGAGTTTTTTGACACCCTAGAGGAGAAGTACATCCGCGAGGAGCCGCAGCTCGTCCAGGACACCACCCATGCAGAGCTGGACTACATCGCCGCCAGGGCGGCGGAGGCGGAGCTCGCCAGGGAAGCCGGCAGTGCCGGTGGCGTGGAGGACAAAGCCGTGGTGGCCGCAGAAGAGAAGGAGCTTGCCCAGTGGGCGGAGTCTACTGGGGAGGCCAGTAGCGCCGTCCTCTTATTGGAGACGATGACGACGAGCCATCCGAGGAGGAGGCTGAAGCTGTCGAGCCCCCAACTGCGGGGAAAGGGCGAGTCCTGCGACGGGCCACCTCCGTCAAGCCAGTTTGGCCCGGCAGGGCCATGCCACCCTAGCAAACCCAGGAGACGTCCGCACGCCAGGCGAGGGCTGCAGCGGCGAAGAAGTTGGTGAAGGCCGCGGTGGCGAAGAAGAAAGCATCTGCGTCTTCTTCGTCCAAGCGTTCCCCAACTCCGCCTGCCTCCCCTCCTCCACCTGCTTCCCCTCCTCCCGCAGGCGACGACACAGAGGTCTTCTTTGACCTCAGGTCTCTCAGCCCGAGGAGGAAGAGGAAGACAGCAGAAGAGGAAACGGAGGATGAGTAAGTGCTTCAACTCTTGTCATCTCCATCCCTCCGGGCCGTATCTCTTTTGTTGACTTGGCTTCATCTTGGCACGGATACGGAGACACTGGCCCAGAGGGTGAAGAGGGCCAGGTCCTCGGCAGGCGGCCAGCCCCCGGCGGGCACCTCTAAGGTGCCACTGGTGGTGGTGAGCAGTCCGGACAGCAGCCCCCGGCGCAGCCCCCAATGTAAGTTCGCCACTCACTCCTCGTCGACGTGTGACAAGGGCATGATCCTTGGTGCTAACCTTGACGTGATCTCAGGAGGAGGACAACAGCAGGAGGAGACACTGAGGGCTACCCCCAACATGCCGCCTCCGTCAACCACGCCGCCCCAAGGGGCGTCCCTGGCAAGGGCACCAAGCTCCGAGCCCATGCACACGTAGGAGGAGGAGGCAAGATTGGGCACCGGCGGTCGTACCTCGGCGCCTGATGCTGGTGGAGAGGGGGCCTCTGCTTCCCAGCCTGGCACGGGTAAGCCACTCACCTTCCATCCCTTCTCTTTTTCTTCAATCTTGGTCTTGGCTTCACTCCACCCCCTTCCGATATCCAGATCCTCTCCTGGCGGACCGGGAGGATCCGGACACCATCATCGAGGATGTCACCAAGAACGCCGTGGCGGAGGCCGAGAAGATCGCCGCCAAGGAGGCCGCCAAGGGCGCTGCTCAGGACGCCGCCAAGGGGCCTGCCGGGGAGCATGACAAGGCCACTGCCGAGGAGGCCGACAAGGGACCTGCCGGGGAGGCCGGCGAGGCCGCCGCCGAGGAGGTGGTGGATGACCAGCCTTCCTCCTTTGCTGCCTCTGGCTCCGGCAGGTACCTGAGGGTGAGCGACGACCTCTTCGTCCACCTCCGAGGGTCATCGAGCTCCAGGGCGCCCATCGAGGGAGAGTGTTCGATGAAGAGGTGCTTGTCACCACTGGGCTCGAGGTTGTTGATGAGCCGAGCGCCGCGGCGATGGTTCTCAGGAGGAGAGGCTTCTCCAGGCCATGGGTGCCAACTTCCAGAAGCTCCAGGCACTCCACCACGCCCGCCTGGACAAGGCCAAGTCCAGGGCGGCAACGGTGAACAAGGCGGAGGCGGACCTCAAGGTACGCGTCGCCGAGACGCAGACTTGGTTCCGCCAAGCTTGTGAGGAGCTGAAGGTCGCCCAGGGCGAGCTGGCCAAGCATGAGGTGGAGCACACCATGAAGCATGCCGACATTGAGATGGCCTAGGAGACGAGGACAGCTTGGCCACCGTAGCCGAGGCCGCTCGAGCCCAGCACCAGGCTGCGCTGAACTCCCAGGAGGAGGACCTCGCCGCGCATGAGGAGAACCTTGCTGCAACGCTCCATGGCAAGGATGAGGAGGTGGAGAAGCTCGTCATGGAGCGGACCCATGGGTTGGAGCAGACGCACAGGGAGGCACTCAATGCCCAGGCCTAGGTTCACGCCGACAAGATGAAGGAGCTGGAGGTGGAGCGGGATGGGCTGAAAAACCAGGTCCTGGGGCTGTCCAAGGAGAAGGAGACGCTCAACAGCACTCTGACAGAGGTGCATGGCGTGGTCCTCAGCAGGGCTGGGGTGTTCTCCGAGGCCAACAACTCCATCAAAGACCTCAGGTTGTAGCTGGAGGGTCTCGAGGGGATGTTGTCGGAGAGCAAGCCCCAAGAGGAGACCCTGACCAAGAACGTGGAGACCGCGAAGCAGCTGCGGAAGGACGACGCCCTCGCCCACAAGGAGCACATGGAGGGTGAGGGAGTCCGGGATTAGGGGTCTCCGGACATCCGGATTATATCCTTTGGCCGGACTGTTGGACTATGAAGATACAAGATTGAAGACTTCGTCTCGTGCCCGGATGGGACTCTACTTGGCATGGAAGGCAAGCTAGGCAATACAGATATGAATATCTCCTCCTTTGTAACCGACCTTGTGCAACCCTAACCCTCTCCGTTGTCTATATAAACCGAAGGGTTTTAGTCCGTAGGACACAATAACATACAGTCATACCATAGGCTAGCTTCTAGGGTTTAGCCTCTCTGATCTCGTGGTAGATCTACTCTTGCACTACCCATATCATCAATATTAATCAAGCAGGACATAGGGTTTTACCTCCATCAAGAGGGCCCAAACCTGGGTAAAACATCGTGTCCCCTGCCTCCTATTATCATCCGCCTTAGACGCACAATTCAGGACCCCCTACCCGAGGTCCGCCTGTTTTGACACCGACATTGGTGCTTTATCATCGATAGCGATGCAGTCCAGGGTGAGACTTTTCTCCCCGGATAGATCTTTGTGTTCGGTAGCTTCGCACTGCGAGCCAACTCGCTTGGCCATCTGGAGCAGATCGAAAGTTACGCCCCTGGACACCAGGTCAGGTTTGGAAGCTTAAACTACATGGCCGATATCTGCGGAGACTTGATATTCGACGGATTCGAGCCTCTGCCTTGTGCGTCACGCAGCCAGGATGAGTACGATTTAGCTCTACCATCAGACAACGTCTGGGAGATCGCACCGGCAGCCGCTCCGACCCTCAATTCGGAGCCAATTGCACCGTCCATTGACGGGTGGATAGACCCCGCCACGGAGGCCTTACCCTCAGCGGCGATCGAGCCGAACATCGACCCTACCCTGCATGAGAGCCGTGTTGTCAGACTGCCGGATCCTTCTCCGGCCACGAACTCCAAACCGCCTGCGCCCGTTCCTAGTGAATCCGATTGGGCGCCGATCATGGAGTTTACCTCTGCGGATATTTTTCAGCACTCGCCCTTTGGCGACATACTGAACTCATTAAGGTCTCTCTCCTTGTCAGGAGGATCCTGGCCGAACTATGTCCGGCAAGATTGGGATGCGGATGACGAAGAAACTCGCTGCCCACCCACCACCCACTTAGTAGTCACTGTCGACGACTTAACCGACATGCTCGACTTCGACTCTGAAGACATGGATGGTATGGACGACAATGCGGGAGACGAAGAGAAACCACAGCCCACAGGGCATTGGACAGCCACCTCATCATACGATATATACATGGTGGACACACCCAAAGAAGGTAATGGCGATGAGACAGCGGAGGATGACCCCTCCAAAAAGCAACCCAAGTGCCGACATCAGCAGCGCCGCTCTAAGTCCCGCCAAAGCAAAAGTGGTGATACTGGCACAAGAGATAATAACACTCCAGATAGTGCCGAAGATGGCAACAATCCCCTCCAGCACGATCTAGGACAGGAGGGTGGAGAGGCCAGCCCTCCAGAGAGAGCGGCAAATGGAGAGGCGGAGGATGATAATTACATGCCCCCCTCCAAAGATGAGGCAAGCCTCGACGATGATGAATTCGTCGTGCCAGAGGATCCCGTCGAACAAGAGCGCTTCAAGCGCCGGCTTATAGCCACGGCAAATAGCCTTAAGAAAAAGCAGCAGGAGCTTCAAGCTGATCAAGATCTGCTAGCTGAGAGATGGACTAAAGTCCTGGCGGCCGAGGAAAATAAACTCGAATGCCCCTCCAAGAGTTACCCAAAATGCAGGTTGCTACCCCGACTGGAGGAAGAAGCGTATGATGCGGCTGATCGGCCATCCCGTGGCCGCGACAGAGAGGCATTCCAGCCAAAAGCTCAGCCTGCACCCCGATGCCATTCAAATAAAAAGGCATGGGGAAATACACCAGACCTACGAGATGTATTGGAGGACAAAGCAAAACATGCAAGATCGATGTACGGATCACAAGGGCGCGCCACTATGCGAGACGATAAACGTCACGCCGGATACAGTAAAAGTAAATCCGGCTAGGCTGCACACAGCGGGCAAGACTCATTGGAGCTGCGTCGCGATATAGCCCAGTACAGAGGCGCCGCACACCCCTTATGCTTCATAGACGAAGTAATGGATCATCAAATCCCAGAGGGTTTCAAACCCGTAAATATAGAATCATACGACGGCACAACAGAGCCTGCGGTATGGCTCGAGGATTTCCTCCTGCATATCCACATGGCACGCGGTGATGACCTACACGCCATTAAATACCTCCCACTCAAACTTAAAGGACCTACTCGGCATTGGCTCAACTGCTTGCCAGCAGAGTCCATTGGCTGTTGGGAAGATCTGGAAACCGCATTCCTCGACAACCTTCAGGGCACTTATGTGTGACCACTAGATGCCGATGACTTGAGCCACATAATTCAGCAGCCAGAGGAATCATCCAGGCAATTCTGGACACGGTTCCTAACAAAGAAAAATCAAATCGTCGACTGTCCGGATGCAGAGGCTCTAGCAGCTTTCAAGCACAACATCCGCGATGAGTGGCTAGCCCGGCACCTTGGTTAGGAAAAGTCGAAATCTATGGCAGCCCTCACGACACTCATGACCTGCTTCTGTGTGGGAGAAGACAGCTGGCTGGCTCGTAGTAATAACATATCAAAGAACCATGGTACTTCGGATACCAAGGACGGCAGTAGCAGATCACGTCGCAACAAACATAAGCGCCGCATTAACAGCAAAAATACTGAGGATACGACAGTCAATGCCAGATTCAAAGTCTCTAAACCCGGTCAGCGGAAAAAGCCATTCAAAAGAAGCACTCCGGGCCCGTCTAGTTTGGACCGTATACTCGATCGCTCGTGTCAAATACACGGCACCCCGACAAGCCAGCTAACCACACCAATAGGGATTGTTGGGTGTTCAAGCAGGCCGGCAAGTTAATTGCCGAAAACAAAGATAAGGGGCCACATAGCGATGACGAGGAGGAGCCCCGGCAGCCGAATACCAGAGGACAGAAGAGGTTCCCCCCACAAGTGCGGACGGTGAACATGATATACGCAACCCACATCCCCAAGAGGGAGCGGAAGCGTGCGCTTAGGGACGTATATGCGTTGGAACCAGTCGCCCCAAAGTTCAACCCATGGTCCTCCTGTCCGATCACCTTCGATCGCAGGGACCACCCCACTAGTATCCGTCATGGCGGATTCACTGCACTGGTCTTAGACCCAATTATTGACGGATTTCACCTCCCTCGAGTCCTTATGGATGGCGGCAACAGCCTGAACCTGCTTTACCAGGACACGATGCGCAAAATGGGTATAGACCCCTCAAGGATCAAACCCACAAAAACGACCTTCAAAGGCGTCATACCAGGTGTAGAGGCCCATTGCACAGGCTCAGTCACACTGGAAGTGGTCTTCAGATCCCTGGATAACTTCCGAAGCGAAGAGTTAATCTTCGATATAGTCTCGTTCCGTAGTGGTTATCATGCACTACTCGGGCGAACCGCATTTGCGAGATTCAATGCGGTACTGCAGTATGCATACCTCAAGATCAAGATGCCAGGACCTCAAGGGTTATTACAGTTAATGGAAACACAGAGCGCTCTCTCCGAACGGAGGGGCACACTGCGGCCCTCACAGCAGAAGTGCAAAGCAGCCTCTCAAGGTAATCCACCAGTTCGGCATTTCAAGACCCAGACACCTTCAAGCGCGCTTGGAGTAGTCGGCAACTAGACCGCCTA
Organism: Triticum dicoccoides; assembly: GCF_002162155.2. Taxonomy (NCBI): domain Eukaryota; kingdom Viridiplantae; phylum Streptophyta; class Magnoliopsida; order Poales; family Poaceae; genus Triticum; species Triticum dicoccoides. Next base: position 422,809,211 of record NC_041386.1, on the reverse strand, counting down.
GCACGATCTGAGCTCGCGTAGCAATGCGGCCCCCACCCCGGCCCAAGCCAAACGGCGAAATTCGTGCCATGCGTACATAATTACGCATTAAAAATACCATGGGCACAGGCGGGGAGGGGGGCACAACTACGACACGCCCCAATACGCGGCTTAAACTGCACTAGGGGCTTCCCGCTTTGTTATTTTTCTCTTTCAGGACTTTAATCTCTGGAAACCCTATCCGGCAACATGATTGCCGAACACATGATGCAGCAACCAAGGAGGCAGAAAGCTACGTCACTCCACGGAACTCCCAGGTGGATTACAATAACGAGTGAAATATTTGCTATAATAATATTCCTCAGCTTGCCCTTGGAAGGGACATAGTCCTACTTTTTGCTTATCGCACTATCTGTATCATTCTGCTTTAACGCACCTTTTTGAATAAACAATGCATAACATTAAGACTATTATTGCATTCTTCTTTTTTTATATATGTGTTCATTAATGACGCTTTCCAACCGTACACTTTGGTACGGCCAATACACCAGGGGCTTAAGTACCCCACAATATGGTGTGAGAAGTCCAAACACTTTCACAAGTGCGGCACCCCGAACTTATAGCATTATATGCATCAGCTCCGAATCATGTCTTTTGTCAAATGTTGGGTTCGCCCGGCTCCTATGTTTTGGTACCTTACGTTCCGCTCTATCGGCTAAGGTAGCACTAGGAGAACTACTGCGATTGTGCCCCGGTTCTGCTGGGCTAAGCACCTCAGTAGAGAAAGCTAAAACTGACTGTCATGATAAGCCGAGAGACTGGTCGCTGTTCGGCGAGGTTTCGCGTCCCTAAAGACTTATGCTGCTTAGAGCAAGGAGTCGGTCCTGTCCGGCTTAAAGGCGTGTATCACGCCCCGAATTCGGCCTTCCGAATACCAGGGGCTTCGCCGAAATATAAAATTATAGAATTCTATGGCTAAGTGAGAGTGATAAAGCATTATTAGTCCGGTTGCCTTGTTCGCTGTGCTGAGCACCTCCCTCAAAGGACCCAAAAATGGGAACAAGAGTGCTCAGGTTTATCCCGAACACCCCAGCACTCGTGGCATGGGGGCAGAAGCCGAGGACTAGCCATCTCTCAGATTGGATAAACAACCAAACAGAAGGTAATATTTTAAATTCAAACAAGCGTTGCATAGCGCATATGAAACAAGTCTTCATCATACAGGATCACACGAGCAAGTTTACTCAAATATTACATCCTTTGGACATTCGTCTGCTACAAGACGGGCACCCTTCAGGACACCCTCATAATAAATTTCGTGGGTGCGATGCTCCTTGCCATGCGGCAGTCCTTCCTTGATCAGCTTCACGGCGTCTAGCTTGGCCCATTGCACCTTCACATGGGCGAAAGCCCGGCGTGCAACTTCGATGCAGACGGACCGCTTGACGACTTCCAGCCGTGGGCAGGCATCCACAAGCCGCCTCACCAGGCCGAAGTAGCTGTTCGGAAGGGCGTCGCCAGGCCACAGCCGGACTATAAGGCCCTTCATGGCCTGTTCGGCCGCCTTGTGTAGCTCGACCAGCTACTTTAGCTGGTCGCTCAGAGGCATCGGGTGTTCGGTCCCAGTATACTAAGACCAGAACAGCTTCTCCATTGAGCTTCCCTCCTCGGCCTGGTAAAACTGTGCGGCATCCGACACGCTGCGGGGCAAATCTGCGAATGCTCCTGGAGAGCTCCGGATTCGGGTAAGTAATAGGTAATTTACTCTCACATGCTGGCTTTGCATATAGAATGCCTTACCCGCCGCTATTTTCTTCATCGCGTCAATCTCTTGGAGGGCCTTTTGGGCTTCGACCTTGGCACTCTTTGCGCTCTTGAGGGCCGCGGCAAGCTCAGACTCTCGTGTCTTTGAGTCAAGCTCCAACGCCTCGTGCTTCGTCACAAGAGCCTGGAGCTCTTGCCGCACCTCGCCCAGCCGAGCCTCTTGCCTTTCCCGCTCGGTGTGCTCCTTGGCCGCTTTATCTTCGGCCTCGACCAGCGCTTGCTTTAGGGTCGCCACTTCGGTCGTGGCCCCTGGCAAATTCATGATGATCCTGTCATTTTGCAATCGCATTCTTTTTATACATATCCATAGACTAGGTACTACTTACATTTGTTCTCTCCGAGCTGCCTCTTGGCAAGGCCGAGCTCGTCCTTGGACCCTTTAAGGTCCTGCTTCAGTGCGGCGACCTCCGCAGTCAGTGCAGCAGATGCCAGCAGCGAAGCCTGCCTACGCATATTGACATACTTATATTAGACTCCTGCAATATTGTTTGATCCTTTGTTTGGCTTTTCTTTGTGAACACCGAATAGAGGATCCGGGGCTACTGTCTATGCGGTAATATTTTCCCCCATATTTCAAACACTTACCTCAAAGCCTGTTAGAAGGCTGGCACAAGCTTCAGTCAGTCCACTCTTGGCGGACTAAACCTTCTGGACCACCGCACTCATAATAATGCGGTGCTCCTTGTCGATGGAAGCGCTGCGAGGCGCTCCCAGCAGATTGTCCGATGCCTCTAGATGGACAGAGGTCACCGGCACAGGCGTGTTTCCCCTCTTGGAAGGAGGCTGCCTGCCCAAATCCGGAACCGCTGGAGGTTCCGGCGCGGTGTTCGACTGAAGGCCGAACTCGGAGCCCTCGGGGGCCTTGTCCCCTCTGCCCCCGGAGTCCGGAAGGTCGCCTTGAGGCGCCTCTAGGACTGTCTCCCCCCGACCAGGTGCCTCTTGAGACAATACCTCGGCGTTGTCCGTAGGGCAAGGGGAGGTGGCGGTCGGGAGTGGATCGCTATCCATATCCGACGAGCCCAGGGAGCCATCCGACGATACGTCGATACGGGCTCGTGGCGGTCTGCATAGTCATAATTCGGCGTTAGGATAAGCAGTGCGACAAAGGAATGCTATGAGTTACTCTAGTATCCGAATACTTACGACTTCCCCAGGGGCTTGGCCCTGGGCAGCCACTTGTCTTCGCCTTCGGCGGCGGTGGTGGAACTATTCGGAAGGAGAGTCCTTCCCTTCTTGGACCCTTCGGCCCCCCAGTTGGGGCAGCCTTCCTTTTCTTGTCTCCCCCAACTGAAGGGGGAGCATCTTCTTCTTCCTCCTTGTCTTCGGGGGAGGAGTGTGCCGTAGAGTTATCAGACGATGAGTCCGATAAGACCTGGCGTCAGGAACTCTTTCGGGTTCCCTTGGCCTTCTTGGTCTTCTCTGGCACCTTGTAAGGAGCCGGAGTCAGCATCTCCGTCAGGAGAGCGTTTGCTAGGCCTTCGGGCAAGGGAGCCGGACAGTCGATCTGTCCGGCTGTTTCCTGCCAGTCCTGTCAAAGGTACGGGAGCTTAGATCCCGCATAGAGTCAAACTACGAAAAACAAGTATCCTGTAAGAGGTAAAACAGCTTACTACGCTGGCTTGGCGCTTCGCGCAGAATCCGCGATCCTTGGTAGTAGGAGGGGGAACCTCGGCGCCCTTGAATAGCACCTTCCAGGCATCCTCGTGTGTTGTGTAGAAGAGCCTGTTCAGAGTTTGGTGCTGGGCCGGGTTGAACTCCTACAAGTTGAAAGCCCGTAGTTGACACGGGAGGATCCGGCGGATGAGCATGACCTAGACTACGTTCACGAGTTTGAGCTTCTTGCTCACCATGTTTTGGATACATGTTTGGAGTCCGGTCAGCTCCCCTGAACTACCCCAGGACAGGCCCTTCTCTTGCCAGGAGGTGAGCCGCGTAGGGATGCCAGATCGGAACTCGGGGGCCGTAGCCCATGCAGGTTCACGCGGCTCGGTGATGTAGAACCACCCCGATTGCCACCCCTTTATGGTATCCACGAAGGAGCCCTCAAGCCATGTGACGTTGGGCATCTTTCCCACCATGGCGCCTCCGCACTCCGCCTGGCGGCCGCTCACAACCTTCGGCTTGACATTGAAGGTCTTCAGCCAAAAGCCAAAGTGGGGCTTGATGTGGAGGAAGGCCTCGCACACGACGATAAACGCCGAGATGTTGAGGATGAAGTTCGGGGATAGATCGTGGAAATCCAGGCCTTAGTAGAACATGAGCCCCCGGACGAATGGGTGGAGAGGGAATCCCAGTCCACGGAGGAAATGGGTAAGGAACACTACCCTCTCGTGGGGCCTGGGGGTGGGGATAAGCTGCCCCTCATCTGGGAGCCGGTGCGCGATGTCGTCGGGCAGGTATCCGGCTCTCCTCAGCTTCTTGATATGTCCCTCCATGACGGAGGAGACCATCCACCTGCCTCCCGCTCCGGACATGGTTGGAGAAGGTTGAGGTGGGAAATGCGGACTTGGGCACTGGAGCTCGAGTGTGCGAAAATGGATGAGCAAAGGAGGAAGAAGGCATGGATGAAAAGGTGAATCCTTGTCCCTTTATATGGGCGGCCGAAACTATGCGCCCCCACTAGCCTGGTAAAACTCGCTTATCCCCCAAGCGCCATAATCAATGGCGCTGTTGGGTTACCCACACCCATATTGATGAGAATCCCGTAATAAGGGGACACGATCTCTTCCTTGACAAGACGTGTCAAAAAATTGCCTCGGGTCATGTGCGGGGCTAGTTAAAGGAAACAGTTTGAATAATCACCGGGCCATGGCATGACGTCATGTTGCCAAAGCGTGTCAGCAGATTAAGATTTGTGGAAATATTATTCTCTCTACGGTGGTATGTGGAATTTATTTTGCAGGGTCGGACACTATCCTGGTATTCAAACTCTTCTGTGATATGTTCGGAGGAGGAACCTGCCTTGCAATGCCGAAGACAACACTGCGCGCCGGACTCATCGTCATTGAAGCCTGGTTCAGGGGCTACTGAGGGAGTCTGAGATTTGGGGTCTCTGGACAGCCGGATTATATCCTTTGGACGGACTGTTGGACTATGAAGTTACAAGATTGAAGACTTCGTCTCGTGTCCGGATGGGACTCTACTTGGCGTGGAAGGCAAGCTAGGCAATATAGATATGAATATCTCCTGCTTTGTAACCGACCTTGTGTAACCCTAACCCTCTCCGGTGTCTATATAAACTAGATGGTTTTAGTCCGTAGGACACAATAACATACAATCATATCATAGGCTAGCTTCTAGGGTTTAGCCTCTCTGATCTCATGGTAGATCTACTCTTGTACTACCCATATCATCAATATTAATCAAGCAGGACGTAGAGTTTTACCTCCATCAAGAGGGCCCGAACCTGGGTAAAACATCGTGTCCCCTACCTCCTGTTACCATCCGCCTTAGACGCACAGTTTGGGACCCCCTACCCAAGATCCGCCGGTTTTGACACCGACAGAGGGCGAGAACCGCTGGCTCAATCGCCTCACCGCTATTGCCGACAAGGCCACCACGCAGCTGGCTACCATGGGGATACCGGATGTGAGGTACGCCCCGGATCCAAACTTGAGCTCCAACTGCAGCCTGACCCTGTTCTTTGAGAGGGTTGTCGGTGCCTTGGAGCAGCTTCGTGCCAACCGGGCAGCCTCATTGGCCAATGAGGCCTGGAGGCTTTGCCAGGGTGCCATGACCCAGGTTCTCACCAAGATGGCATACTGGAACCCCAACCTCGACTTCGACGCCGCGCTGGACAGCATGCCGGCGGGTGTGGACCTCGCGGCGCTCAAGGAGTGTATCAAGCCCATCGTCAGCCGCATCGATGAAATCGAGAGGGTGGAGAGCTAGCATTGGGTTTAGGCACCCTGTCTACCACTGTCGCTGCAGGTTCATGACCAAGACACTTTTATCTTTAGTTAGAACCGCAGCAACAATTGATGTAATATAACTCTGCAGCACTTTTGGTATGATGCATGTTATCTTCCTGTTCGATCTTCCCTTTGTATGTTTACCCTACGTTAAACGGGTAGGCTTGCCGGCGCGTAAACCCAGGGCGGCACCTTGAGGACGGATCCCCAAAGGCCTGTCGGGTGTGCTTGCTGCCGAGCGAACCACCTTACTATTCTCAACGGGGCCGCTCAAACTGTCGAGCTTGAGTCGAGTCGGAATCGAGAACGTTGCCAATTGCGGAAGGCTACCCTGCCACTCTCGACGTGGCCGCTTGGGCTGTTGAGCGGACACGAAATAGAACAAGGGCATTGCCAATTGCGGAAAGGCCCCTTTGCCTGCAAGCTTTCATACATAGGGCAGGACCTTCGAGGACAATAACCTCATATATAAAAAGGGAATTGCTTAAGGTTTCGTATGACTTAGCTTTCCTGTCGCCGCACTGGCATCCTTCGCGCTTGCAGGCGGCGTCATTCTCTTGGCCGTCTTCTTCTCTGGAAGCCGTGGCCACGAGAAACTGCTAAGCTGACCGCGAAACTAGATTCTCACAACTGCGCGCCCCCTACTTGGCGCGCCAAAGATGTCCGTGAGAACGACACCTATGTGATCACTAGGATCCCTTCTACGGTCGGCGGGCGCGGGGTCGTGAGAAGAGCAGGTTTAGGAGCAAGCACACGGGTCGTTTACCCAGGTTCGGGCCATGAGGACGCGTAAAACCCTAGTCCTGCTTTGGTGGATGTATTGAGTGTTCTTGAGCTTTTTGAACTAGCTACGGTGGCTGTGTCGTCCCAAAAAGCCGAATCCCTCCCCTGGTCGCCTCGGGCCTCCTTTTATAGGAAAAATGGGCCGCCACAGTGGCACACAGGAGGTGGAAAGGTCTACAGTGCACGAGCTTGTTGCACGGCATTATGGGACAAAGCGCATTAAAGGCACCACATAGGTGTCCCATAGCTTTATCGGAGACGGGAACGAGGCCCGTCCTGTAACATCCCAAATTTTCAATTTGGAATGTTATACACTAGATCATCATTGCATATCATATTTATTGCATTTTGGTTGATCCTAGAAATTTCACGCAACTCAAGGACGCTCGGAGAGAGTTGGGGATTTCGTTATTTTCATATTTGAGTTGTCTCAAATTTTGAAAATAGGATCATTTGATTTTATTTATTTTATCTTCAATTATTTCTATTATAAAAATTATGAGAGAGGGAATAAAATGAATTTCCCAAAATAAAGAAATATTGAGGATTTAATAAAAAACCAATTAAGATTTTATTTGGTTTTATTTGCTATTTTTATTTCAACTTAGGAAAAATGCGCATTTTTCAAAATTGCATTTAGGCCCCAAATAAATGTTAATCCTGTGCGGCTTGATTTTGGAATCCGGGGAAAATTTGTTTCAGGATTTTTGGAGTCAGTTTAGTAGTCCTTTTGTTTTCTTTCTTAGCGTAACTTTATTTTAAAAAAACGCAACCGACCTATGGGCCGTGCCCGACCCGGACACTAGGCCCGTTCGGCTTTATAAGCTGGGGAGGCCAAGCCGGACCCCCCCCAAACCCTAGCCGCCCTAGCCCCGCGCCGCCGCCGCCGCCGCCTTTGTCGCACCGCCGCCGCCTTGCCGCCGCGCTGCGCCGCCGCCGCCGCCCCTCGCCGCTGCGACCCGCGCTGCGCCTCGCGCCGCCCCGCCGCTGCCGTGCTGCCGTTCGCCGGACCGACGCCGCCGCCGTTCGCCGGAGGTAGTTTTTTTTCTTTTCGCCCCGGTTTTTTTCGAAAAACCGTTCGGTTTTTCCGACGGTTTTGTTCGTTTTTTTAGTTTCAGTTTTTTTAAATAGATCGGTTTTTCCGGTTTATTTAAATAGTGAGCGTTCACCCGTTCGTACATTTCAACGAACGTTCATCGTTTTTCTTTTTCTCGGATTAAATCCGTGATTTTTCTGATCGCGATCTCTGATCCGATTTTCGTTTTAGTCTAACTTTTCGCTCGATTACCGGAATTAGGCGATTCAAGCGCCTGGAGTTTCGTCTCGAAACTCTCTTTCTATTTAAACAACTCAAACAAGTTTTTGCCACTGTAAAAATTGCCTTAGATCCAGAATAGTAAACGAAGCCTCTTTCTTTTGCCGTTTGTCTTTCGTTGCTTCGTTCGATTTGATTCTTTTTGCCAACCAGAGTTCTTAAGTTGAACTTTCTGGTTAGATCTATTATTTGAGTTTTACCTGTGCATTAGTGAGTACTTATTGTATGCTTGTTTGTTTGCATTAGAGTACCCGGAGTGCGCCGCTTGTTACTTCGAATCGCTAGGTTTCCCGGATCATCAGCAAGGCAAGTAACACTTTGATCATACCTCCTACTACCCCGTTTTATTGCATTAGATCAATCCTCACACATTGCATGATTAGGATCTAATTAAAATTGTGGGTTTGGGAAGTAGTTGAGGTAGTACCTATTACCTGTTTATTATCAAACCTTTGGGAGTTACTTCTATGTTTGCTTATTATGCCATGCTATGCTAGTAGACGTGGATTGGGTGAGTGTATCCATGACAGATGTGAGATTGTTAATTAATGGTTTATTTAAGGTGGCAACTTAAACACACATCTGGGTGGATTGAGGTACCTGGGTATTCCAGGATTTGCCTGTTGTTTTTCGGACCGCCACCCAGGCTCAAAGGGATCATGAGATTGTTCATGCTAGAAACTTCCGTGTGCAGCCACAAGCTATTATGGGCTCTAGCATAGTTGACTAAGTCGTGCGAACTCTTACAGTGGTAGACTAGCAGATGTAGGGGATGTAGGTGGTACGGTCTACCCATCGTAAGGTGCTAGCGCTTCTGAAAGACTAATTCATCCGTTTCTCAAACACCGTGTAGTGCGAGAAATCCAACGGAGGAGATCGAGACTTGTGGGGAAAAGTGCGCAAACCTCTGTAGAGTGTATAAACTAATCATGGTTAGCCGTGTCCCCGGTTATGGACATCTTGAGTATCTAGTACTTGGATTATCATGTGAATCTCATCATGTTACTCAAAAAAAATAATTTTGATGGGTTTGTTTAATGATGATGCTTAATTGGGATTGAGAATGCTGTCAACCATTCTCAATGTTTAACAACCACCATGATAGTTAAATAAATTCATTCCTTTGAAGTAGGGGAAAATTGGCTTTACGCAAAACTGTAACCATAGAGCTCTCCACCAGCCAAATATGCATACAGAATAGCTATTTCATTCCATTATTCTCTATGTGTTACATTGCCAGCATATTCCATGTGCTGACCCATTTCGGGCTGCAACGTTAATGTTGCAGACTTTTTAGACGATGATTAAGGAGTTTTAGGTCGTGGTTCTATACTCAGTGATGCCGTTGGAGTTGATGGACTCACTTGTCTTCCAAGCCTTCCGTTGTTATCGTTATTAGATGGCCTTAAGCCATATTTATTGTAGTAAGTTCTCTTTTGAGACACTCGATGTAATAAGTGTGTGATTGCTACTCTGTTATAAATCCTTCAAGTACTGTGTGGTGTCAGCATTACTGATCCAGGGATGACACCGGAGCACAGAGATTGTACTGTTTGAGGTCTGGTCGCTACAAGACGGTATCAGAGCACACGCTGACTATAGGACACGACCACTAAGCTAAAGACCTAGATCACTACTCACTCTCTTCTCTTTCTGACTTCTCATCTTTTCTACTCTTTTAGGATGGCGGATGGAAGGAACAAGTTCACTCAACCGGATGATGATACACCTTTTGGACGTCATTTGAAGGAAGTCACTAGATACCTGAACATAGGAGTACCAAGCTTCACCGGCACCTACAACGCCACTTTACCTGAAGAAGAGCGCTGGATGATTCAAGTTCAAGTTCCAGGAAGGACGTTCATGTCAGTCACTGAGCCCATAGAGTTTTCTTTTGATGCACCAACTTGGAGTCTAGGAAAGAGCATGGTAGCTCACATTGCCATGGGACGCATTGGAGAAGTCTACCGCAATGATCTAAAGGATACTATCTACCAGATTTATGGGCGCCGAGATGAGCACTGGGAGATGATCAGCACCAGAAAGGATAGATCAGTCGCAGCTTTTATCCAGGAGTTAAACCAGCACATTCAACGTCAGGAGAACCAGATGTGCACCGACATGATAGACCTGAAGAAGGCAAAGACAAGGATCAAGGAACTGGAGGAAGAACTCAAGGCTACACCTGAAGATTATGAAGAAGAAATTGAAGTATTAGTAGAGAAGAATGCTGATCTGATCAAGAAGATCGGAATATTTATGGGAGGCCCTACACCGGTAGAAGAAGACGAAGAACCCAAGGAGATTCGCCCGGAAGACTACATCATCATCGACGACACCGACTCGGATCCGGATGATAGTGATGATGACTACGTTGATGAAGCTGGAGCAGATATCATGGAGTCTGCAACCAAAGAATATTCCTAGTAGACCACCTCATCAGTAGTAGTAGTCCACCATGTAAATATTATAGTCCAAGCACTTTTACGATAGTTAGATCGATTGTATGCCCTTGTTTGAATGAATGAAGTGAATTTTTTGCTTTTGCCTCATGTGCATATGGGTAGTGTTTTCTCTTTAGACCCCCTCTATTCTTAAATATCATCTTTTCTAAACCCTCAGATGCCTCCGAGATGTGACCCCGGATTTACCTTCCCACCGGAGCTCACCCAGTTGATCCAGTAGCACAACACATTGATGCAGTTACTAGTCCAGAATCAGAATCAAGGGAACAACAACAACAACCCACCACCACCACCACCTGTTGATCACTTAGCCCATTTTCTTAGGCTGAATCCGCCGGTGTTTTCCAGTAGCCCCGAGCCGATAGTAGCAGATGATTGGCTCCGCAAGACAGCTAGAGAGTTGACCACATCAGGATGCACGAATGCGGAAAAGGTGAAGTTTGCCGCACATCAGCTTGAAGGACCTGCAACATCATGGTGGGAGAATTTCATAGCCACATTCCCTGTCGACACTGTCACGTGGGACTAGTTTCAGCAGGCTTTTTGAACTGCCCATGTTTCAGCAGGAGCTATGGCCATGAAGAAGCGAGAGTTTCACAACTTGCGCCAAGGAGGACGGACAGTTGGCCAGTATGTGGAGGACTTTAGTAAATTAGCATGTTATGCCCCAGATGACGTTGCTACGGATGCAGCAAAGCAGGAGAAGTTTCTGGAAGGACTGAATGATGAGTTGAGCATGCAGTTGATGGTAGCAACCTTCAACAACTACCAGGAGTTGGTAGATCGTGCTCTCATGATTGAAGGGAAGCAGCAGCAAATTGAGAATCACAAGAGGAAGTATGGACAAGGAAAGTACAATTCTGGAGCTCAGCAGAAGCCACGTTTTACCCCTAGACCGGGAGGACATTTCCAGCATACCCATGGAGGAGGTAGCTCGCACCATCACAATGGCCCCAAGACTGGTAATCGGAATGGAGGAAGCAACGGCCAGAACCACACCAACCCATCGACCCCAGCCAAGAAAGGCCTGAGCCAAGTCACTTGCTTTAAGTGCCGGAAGACCGGGCATTATGCCAAGAAATGTCCTGAATCACAGAATGGAAATGACAATGGAAGCTCTGGGAAGAAGCCGAACCCTTTCAACAGGGGACAGGTGAACCACGTTAATGTGGAGGAGGTTGAAGAGCAGCCGGATGCAGTAATCGGTAATTTTTTGGTTAAGTCATTTACTGCACTCGTTCTTTTCGATACTAGTGCATCGCATTCATACATATCAAGGGGATTTGTGGATAAGTATAAACTGCCAACCCAAGCCCTTAGGTCACCCATGTTAGTAACCTCGCCTGGAGCAGAATATATGGCTAGTCTATGGTGTGATCGGTTACCATTAAGGATTGGTAAATGTATTTCCATCAGACCTAATAGTGTTGGAATCTCAAGGACTGGATGTGATACTAGGCATGGATTGGTTGTCAAAGTATGAAGGGAATATTGAATGTGCCAGTAAGTCGATCTTTCTTACCACCCCAGAAGGGAGAAGGATCAAGTATGTATCCCGGCATGTGCCGAAGAGGACTCAAGTAAATTGTTTAACAGGAGTTGTGCAGGAGGAAGTACCAGTAGTGAAGGATTTCCCTGATGTATTTCTAGAAGAGTTGCCAGGCATGCCACCGGATAGAGATATTGAGTTTTTGATTGAGCTTTTGCCAGGCACAGGGCCAATATCAAAGAGACCATATAGGATGCCCGCAAAGGATTTGGTGGAAATCAAGAAGCAGATTAAGGAGTTACTGGATAAAGGATATATTCGCCCAAGTTCATCACCTTGGGGATCGCCAGTACTTCTAGTAGAAAAGAAGGATGGATCGTTAAAGATGGTTGTTGATTATCAAGGATTGAATGAAGTAACCATCAAGAACAAGTACCCACTACCGATGATCAATGATCTGTTTGATCTATTGCAAGGAGCTAAGGTATTTTCCAAGATCGATCTGCGATCAGGATACCACCAGTTGAAGATTCGAGAACAGGATATACCTAAGACGGCTTTTACCACCAGGTATGGGCTGTACGAGTATACTGTTATGTCATTTGGTCTGACTAACGCACCTGTATATTTTATGAACATGATGAACAAAGTGTTTATGGAGTTCTTGGATAAGTTCGTCGTAGTGTTCATTGATGATATCCTGGTTTACTCGAAGAATGAAGAGGAGCATAAGGAGCATTTGCGTTTGGTTCTTGGAAAGCTCAGAGAACATCAGTTATATGCCAAGTTTAGCAAATGTGAGTTTTGGTTGAAAGAAGTGAGGTTTCTCGAACACATTATATCTGGAGAAGGTATAGCAGTAGATCCCACTAAAGTTGATACCGTGACCAAGTGGGAAGCACCAACCACAGTTGGAGAGATCCAGAGTTTTCTTGGACTCGCAGGATACTACCGGAGGTTTATTGAGAATTTCTCAAAGATTGCGAAGCCTATGACAGAGTTGTTGAAGAAGGATACCAAGTTCATATGGACTGAGGAATGTGAGGCTAGTTTTCAGGAGTTGAAGAAACGTTTGGTTACCTCACCGGTGTTGATTTTACCGGATCAGACCAAGGATTATGAGGTGTATTGTGACGCTTCACGTCAAGGACTTGGAGCAGTGCTTATGCAGGAAGGAAGAGTTGTTTCATATGCCTCACGACAACTTAAGCCTCATGAGTTGAATTATGCTACGCATGATTTGGAGTTAGCAGCCGTAGTGCATGCATTGAAGACTTGGAGACATTTTCTGATTGGAAACCATTGCAAGGTGTACACGGATCACAAGAGCTTGAAGTATACTTTCACATAGAAGGAGTTGAATCTCAGACAAAGGAGATGGTTGGAGCTCATCAAGGATTATGATATGAAATTGCATTATCACCCTGGAAAGGCTAACATAGTAGCTGACGCGTTAAGCCGTAAGAGCCATGTCAACGCCCTAATGACGGGAGATTTACCAAGGGAGTTATCCGAAAATCTTCGAGAGGTATGTTTGGAAATAGTCCTGAGAGGCTATGTAGCAGCATTGGAGATTCAGTCTACTTTGGTGGATAAGATCATAGAAGCTCAAAGGACTGACAAGGAGATTGCTTCTATTAAGGATAAAATGAGCAAAGGAAAAGCTAAGGGATTTCATGAGGATGAGCAGGACACCCTATGGTTTGAAGACCGTGTTTATGTGCGAAATGATCCGGAGATCAAGAAGTTAATTTTACAAGAGGCCCATGATTCACCGTATTCGATTCACCCAAGAAATACCAAGATGTATTTGGATTTGAAGGATATTTTCTGGTGGACCGGAATGAAGAAGGATATTGCGGAGTATGTAGCAGTTTGTGATGTATGTCAGAGAGTGAAGGCAGAGCATCAGAAGCCAGTAGGATTGCTACAACCATTGCCGATACCCGAATGGAAGTGGGATAAGCTAGGCATGGATTTTATTACAGGATTGCCCAGAACACGTTCAGGCTATGACTCGATATGGGTTGTAGTCGATCGTTCGACAAAGGTAGCTCATTTAATTCTAGTGAAGACTACCTATACCAATGCAAAGTTGGCAAAGATATACATGACCAGGATCGTATGTCTGCATGGAGTTACAAGGAGCATTGTATTAGACAGAGGAACCCAGTTTACCTCAAAGTTCTGGAATCAGTTGCATGAGACTTTGGGAACTAGACTGGAGTTTAGCACATCTTTTCATCCGCAGACAGATGGATAGACTGAGAGAGTCAATCAGATTTTGGAGGATATTCTAAGAGCTTGTGCGCTAGATTACGGATCTAGTTGGGACGAGAATTTGCCGTATGCAGAGTTCTCTTACAACAACAGCTATCAATCCAGTTTGAAAATGGCCCCTTTCGAAGCCTTGTACGGAAGGAGGTGCAGGACCCCATTGTCCTGGGATGAAGTTGGAGACCGCCAGTTGTTTGGACCGGATCTGATAAAGGAGTCTGAACAGAAAGTGAAATTAATTCACGACAGGCTAAAGGTAGCTCAATCTAGGCAGAAGAGTTATGCAGATTCTAAACGCAAGGAGACAGTTTACGAAGTCGGAGACCGAATTTATCTTCGAGTATCACCATTTCAAGGAGTTAAGCGTTTTGGAGTTAAGGGAAAGATAGCGCCACGTTTTGTAGGCCCATACAAAGTTTTGGAGCGTATGGGAAAAGTAGCCTATAAGTTGGAATTGCCCGAAGGATTGTCAGGAGTTCACGACGTGTTCCATGTATCCCAGTTGAAGAAGTGCCACGCAGAGATGGCTGACATGCCGCTGAGAGATACGGTACCACCGGAAGCGATCCAGTTGGATAGTGATTTGACCTATGAGGAGAAACCAGTTAAGATTCTAGAGTATGCCAGTCGAGTCACCCGCAGCAAGGTTATCAAGTTTTGCAAGGTTCAGTGGAGCCACCACACGGAGGATGAAGCCACCTGGGAACGAGAGGAAGATTTGCTGAAGGACCACCCTCACCTATTTTCTAGCCAACCCGAATCTCGAGGGCGAGATTCATCTTAAGGGGGGGTAGGTTTGTAACATCCCAAATTTTCAATTTGGAATGTTATACACTAGATCATCATTGCGTATCATATTTATTGCATTTTGGTTGATCCTAGAAATTTCACGCAACTCAAGGACCCTCGGAGAGAGTTGGGGATTTCGTTATTTTCATATTTGAGTTGTCTCAAATTTTGAAAATAGGATCATTTGATTTTATTTATTTTATCTTCAATTATTTCTATTATAAAAATTATGAGAGAGGGAATAAAATGACTTTCCCAAAATAAAGAAATATTGAGGATTTAATAAAAAAATCAACTAAGTTTTTATTTGGTTTTATTTGCTATTTTATTTGAATTTAGGAAAAATGCGCGTTTTTCAAAATTGCATTTAGGCCCCAAATAAATGTTCATCCTGTGCTGCTTGATTTTAGAAGCCGGGGGAAATTTATTTCGGGATTTTTGGAGTCCGTTTAGTAGTCCTTTTGTTTTTTTCTGAGTGTATCTTTATTTAAAAAAACGTAACCGACCTACGGGCCGTGTCCGACCCGGACACTAGTCCCGTCCGGCTTTATAAGCCAGGGAGGCCCACCCGGACCCCCCAAACCCTAGCCGCCCTAGCCCCGCGCCGCCGCCGCCTTTGCCGCGCCGTCGCCGCATTGCCGCCGCCGCCCCTCGCCGCCGCGCCCCGTGCCGCCCCACCGCGCCGCGCCCCGCGCCGCCGTTCGCCGGACCGCCGCCGCCGCCGTTCGCCGGACCGCCGGAGGTAGTTTTTTTTCTTTTCGCCCCGGTTTTTTTTTCGAAAAACCGTTCGGTTTTTCCGACAGTTTTGTTCATTTTTTTAGTTTCGGTTTTTTAAATAGATCAGGTTTTCCGGTTTATTTAAATAGTGAGCGTTCGCCTGTTCGTACGTTTTAACGAACGTTCATCGTTTTTCTTTTTCTCGGATTAAATCTGCGATTTTCTGATCACGATCTCTGATCCGATTTTCGTTTTAGTCTAACTTTTCGCTCGTTTATCGGTGTCAGGCGATTCAAGCGCCTGGAGTTTCGTCTCGAAACTCTCTTTCCATTTAACCAACTCAAACAAGTTTTTGCCACTGTAAAAATTTCCTTAGATCCAGATTAGTAAATGAAGCCTGTTTCTTTTGCCGTTTGTCTTTCGTTGCTTCGTTCGATTTGATTCTTTTTGCCAACCAGAGTTCTTAAGTTGAACTTTCTGGTTTGATCTCTTATTTGAGTTTTACCCGTGCATTAGTGAGTACTTATTGTATGCTTGTTTGTTTGCATTAGAGTACCTGGAGTGCGCCACTTGTTACGTCGAATCGCTAGGTTTCCCGGATCATCAGCAAGGCAAGTAACACTTTGATCATACCTCCTACTACCCAGTTTTATTGCATTAGATCAATCCTCACACATTGCATGATTAGGATCTAATTAAAATTGTGGGTTTGGGAAGTAGTTGAGGTAGTACCTATTACCTGTTTATTATCAAACCTTTGGGAGTTACTTCTACGTTTGCTTATTATGCCATGCCATGCTAGTAGACGTGGATTGGGTGAGTGTATCCATGGCAGATGTGAGATTGTTAATTAATGGTTTATTTAAGGTGGCAACTTAAACACACATCTGGGTGGATTGAGGTACCTGCGTATTCCAGGATTTGCCTATTGTTTTTCGGACCGCCACCCAGGCTCAAAGGGATCATGAGATTGTTCATGCTAGAAACTTCCGTGTGCAGCCACAAGCTATTATGGGCTCTAGCATAGTTGACTAAGTTGTGTGAACTCTTACAGTGGTAGACTAGCAGATGTAGGGGATGTAGGTGGTACGGTCTACCCATTGTAAGGTGCTAGCGCTTCTGAAAGACTATGTCTCGGTCATCCGTTTCTCAAACACCGTGTAGTGCGAGAAATCCAATGGAGGAGATCGAGACTTGTGGGGAAAAGTGCGCAAACCTCTGCAGAGTGTATAAACTAATCATGGTTAGCCGTGTCCCCGGTTATGGACATCTAGAGTATCTAGTACTTGGTTATCATGTGAATCTCATCATGTTACTCAAAAAAAATTAATTTTGATGGGTTTGTTTAATGATGATGCTTAATTGGGATTGAGAATACTGTAAAACATTCTCAATGTTTAACAACCACCATGATAGTTAAATAAATTCATTCCTTTGCAGTAGGGAAAAATTGGCTTTACGCAAAACTATAACCATAGAGCTCTCCACCAGCCAAATATGCATACAGAATAGCTGTTTCATTCCATTATTCTCTATGTGTTACATTCCCAGCATATTCCATGTGCTGACCCATTTCGGGCTGCAACGTTAATGTTGCAAACTTTTCAGACGACGATTAAGGAGTTTTAGGTCGTGGTTCTATACTCAGTGATGCCGTTGGAGTTGATGGACTCACTTATCTTCCAAGCCTTCCGTTGTTATCGTTATTAGACGGCCTTAAGCCATATTTATTGTAATAAGTTCTCTTTTGAGACACTCGATGTAATAAGTGTGTGATGGCTACTCTGTTATAAATCCTTCAAGTACTGTGTGGTGTCAGCATTACTGATCCAGGGATGACACCGGAGCACAGAGATTGGACTGTTTGAGGTCTGGTCGCTACACGTCCCGTCCGTCGCCGCTTCCCATCGCTTCGACACGCGCCCAGGCTAGCGATGCATGCAACACTATGTAGGCAGGCAGGCAGCTGAGGTGGCGTGGTGGTAGGGCCTTCATGAAGATCTGCATGCCGCCACGCAGGTGCTTGCTGATTTGGCTTGGAAGCTGCATGTTGCCACGCAGGTGCCTGCCCAGCTGGTTGGGCTGATAGCTGTCTGTGAACGGCGGTGGAGTCTTGGCTGATGCGGGCCTAGGAGTGGCCCTGCTGACGCCCTCTGCAAGGGTCTTTCCGGGGGCCCGACAAGGGTCTTGCCGAGGCGTTGCTGTCATCCCCGGCAAGGGTCTTGCCGGTGGTCTTGTCGATTTCCTCTGCTAGGATCCTGCCGAGGGTCGCCGTCTTCTAGTCCTCATCTGAACTCATATGTGTATGAGCTTGATGAAGATTTGCATGTCACCACAAAGGAGCCTCCCGAGCCCTTGTTACGACGTAGTTGCTTGGGTTGGAGCCGGTGGGCTCTGATACGTCTTGAGATTGCGTTTCTTTTCCCCGAAGAGGAAGGGATGATGCAGCAAAGTAGCGTAAGTATTTCTCTCAGTTTTTGAGAACCAAGGTATCAATCCAGTAGGAGGCCACGCTCAAGTCCCTCGTACCTGCACAAAGCGATAGCTACTCGCAACCAACGCGATTAGGGGTTGTCAATCCCTTCACGGTCACTTATGAGAGTGAGATCTGATAGATATAATATTTTTGGTATTTTTGGTATAAATATGCAAAGTAAAAAGTAAAGGAAATATTAAAGTGATGGAGATTGATATGATGAGAATAGACCCAGGGGCCATAGGTTTCACTAGCGGCTTCTCTCAAGAGCATAAGTATTCTACGGTGGGTGAACAAATTACTATTGAGCAATTGACAGAATTAAGCATAGTTATGAGAATATCTAGGCATGATCATGTATATAGGCATCACGTCCGTGACAAGTAGACCGAAATGATTCTGCATCTACTACTATTACTCCACTCATCGACTGCTATCCAGCATGCATCTAGAGTATTAAGTTAAAAACAGAGTAACACCTTAAGCAAGATGACATGATGTAGAGAGATAAATTCATGCAATATGAAATAAACCCCATCTTGTTATCCTCGATGGCAACGATGCAATACGTGCCTTGCTGCCCCTTCTGTCACTGGGAAAGGACACCGCAAGATCGAACCCAAAGCTAAGCACTTCTCCCATGGCAAGAACTACCAATCTAGTTGGCCAAACCAAACGGATAATTCGAAGAGACTTGCAAATATAACCAATCATACATAAAAGAATTTAGAGAAGATTCAAATATTATTCGTAGATAGACTTGATCATAAACCCACAATTCATCGGTCTCAACAAACACACCGCAAAAAGAAGATTACATCGAATAGATCTCCACAAGAGAGGGGGAGAACTTTGTATTGAGATCCAAAAAGAGAGAAGAAGCCATCTAACTACTAACTATGGACCCGAACGTCTAAGGTAAACTACTCACAATTCATCGGAGAGGCTATGATGATGTAGAAGCCCTCCGTGATGGCGGCACTCTTTTGGCGGAGCTCTGGAACAGTCCCCAAGATGGGATCTCGTGGATACAGAAAGTTGCGGCGGTGGAATTAGGTTTTTTGGCTCCTATTCTGATCGTTTGGGGGTACGTAGGTATATATTGGAGGAAGGAGTACGTCGGTGGAGCACAGAGGGGCCCACGAGGCAGGGGGGCGCCCCCCACCCTCGTGACCTCCTCTTTGACTCCTTGGAGTAGGGTCCAAGTCTCCTGGATCATGTTCGGTGAGAAAATCACGTCCCCGAAGATTTTATTCCGTTTGGACTCCGTTTGATATTCCGTTTCTTCGAAACACTGAAATAGGCAAAAAACAACAATTCTGGGCTGGGCCTCCGGTTAATAGGTTAGTCCCAAAAATAATATAAAAGTGGAAAATAAAGCCCAATATAGTCCAAAACAGTAGATACTATAGCATGGGGCAATCAAAAATTATAGATACGTTGGAGATGTATCAGACATCCCCAAGCTTAATTCCTGCTCATTCTCGAGTAGGTAAATGATAAAAAGAGAATTTTTGATGCGGAGTGCTACTTGGCATAATTTCAATGCAAATCTTCTTAATTGTGATATGAATATTCAGATTCGAAAGATTCAAGACAAAATTTCATATTGACATAAAAATAATAATACTTCAAGCATACTAACAAAGCAATTATGTCTTCTCAAAATAACATGGCCAAAGAAAGTTATCCCTACAAAATCATATAGTCTGGCTATGCTCTATCTTCACCACACAAAGTATTTAAATCATGCACAACCCCGATGACAAGCCAAGCAATTGTTTCATACTCTAACTTTTTCAAAACTTTTTCAATCTTCACGCAATACATGAGCGTGAGCCATGGATATAGCAGTATAGGTGGAATAGAATGGTGGTTGTGGAGAAGACACAAAGGAGGGGAAGATAGTCTCACATCAACTAGGCGTATCAATGGGCTATGGAGATGCCCATCAATAGATGCCATGCAACGGATGCACTAGAGCTATAAATGTATGAAAGCTCAACAAAAGAAACTAGTGGGTGTGCATCCAACTCGCTTGCTCACGAAGACCTAGGGCACTTGAGGAGGCCCATCATTGGAATATACAAGCCAAGTTCTATAACATAAAATTCCCACTAGTATATGAAAGTGATAACATGAGAGACTCTCTACTATGAAGATCATGGTGCTACTTTGAAGCACAAGTGTGGTAAAAGGATAGTAGCATTGCCCCTTTTTATTTATTTTCTCTTTTGTTTGGGGCCTTCTTTTTTTTGTTTGGCCTTTCTCTTTTTTTGGGACAATGCTCTATTAAATGATGATCATCACACTTTTATTTATTTACAACTCAATGATTACAACTCGATTCTAAGACAAAGTATGACTCTATATGGATGCCTCCGGCGGTGTACCGGGATATGCAGAAATTATGAGTGAAAAGTATGAAGAAATTATGAATGGTGGCTTTGCCACAAATACTATGTCAACTGCATGATCATGCTAAGCAATATGACAATGGTGAATGTGTCATGATGAACTAGATGGTGGAAAGTTGCATGGCAATATATCTCGGAATGGCTATGGAAATGCCATAATAGGTAGGTATGGTGGCTATTTTGAGGAAGGTATATGGTAGGTGTATGATACTGGCGAAAGGTGCGCGGTATTAGAGAGGCTAGCAAAGGTGGAAGGGTGAGAGTGCGTATGATCCATGGACTCAACATTAGTCATAAAGAGCTCATATACTTATTGCAAAAATCTAGAAGTTATCAAAGCAAAGTATTACGCGCATGCTCCTAGGGGAATAGATTGGTAGGAAAAGACCATCGCTCGTCCCCGACCGCCACTCACAAGGAAGACAATCAATAAATAAATCATGCTCCGACTTCATCACATAACGGTTCACCATACGTGCATGCTATGGGAATCACAAAGTTTAACACAAGTATTCTTTAAATTCACAACTACTCAACTAGCATGACTTTAATATTATCACCTCCATATCTCAAAACAATTATCAAGCTTCAATATTTTCTTAGTATTCAACACACTCAAAAGAAAGTTTCACAAATCTTGAATACCAAGCATATTATTAAGCAAATTACCATGCTATTAAGAGACTCTCAAAATAATTTAAGTGAAGCATGAGAGATCAATAGTTTCTTTAAAACAAACCCACCACTGTGCTCTAAAAGATCTAAGTGAAGCACATAGAGCAGAATTATAACTCTCAAAAGATATAAGTGAAGCACATAGAGCAAAACTACATAGCTCAAAAGATATAAGTGAAGCACATAGAGCAAAACTACATAGCTCAAAAGATATAAGTGAAGCACATAGAGTATTCTATCAAATTTTAATTCATGTATGGCTCTCTCAAAAGGTGTGTACAGCAAGGATGATTGTGGCATACTAAGGCACAAAGGCACAAATAATACAAGACGCTCCAAGCAAAACACATATTATGTTGGTGAATAAAAATATAGCTCCAAGTAAATTACCGATGGAAGTGGACGAAAGAGGGGATGCCTTCTGGGGCATCCCCAAGCTTTGACTTTTTGGTGTCCTTGGATTATCTTGGGAGTTACATGGGCATCCCCAAGCTTAGGCTCTTGCCACTCCTTGTTCCATAATCCATCAAAAGAATTCACCCAAAACTTGAAAACTTCACAACACAAAACTCAAAATAGAAAACTCGTGAGCTCCGTTAGCGAAAGAAAACAAAAGACCACTTCAAGGTACTGTAATGAACTCATTCTTTATTTATATTGGTGTTAAACCTACTGTATTCCAACTTCTCTATGGATTATAAACTATTTTACTAACCATAGATTCATCAAAATAAGCAAACAACACACGAAAAACAGAATCTGTAAAAAACAGAACAGTCTGTAGTAATCTGTAGCTAGAGCAATATCTGGAACCCCAAAAATTCTAAAATAAATTGCTGGACGTGAGGAATTTATCTATTAATCATCTGAAAAAAGAATTAACTAAATAACACTCTTCAAATAAAAATTAGTGCAGTTCTCGTGAGAGCTAAAGTTTCTGTTTTTTACAGCAAGTTCAACAAGACTTTCCCCAAGTCTTACGAACGGTTCTACTTGGCACAAACACTAATTAAACACAAAAAACACAACCAAAACAGAGGCTACATAATTTATTTATTACTAAGCAGGAGCAAAAATCAAGGAATAAAAATAAAATTGGGTTGCCTCCCAACAAGCGCTATCGTTTAACGCCCCTAGCTAGGCATAAAAGCGAGGATAGATCTACGTATTTCCATCTTTGGTAGGCAATTCTTAGATGAGGCATCTATTTACCTTAGGAATTTCTTTCTTTCTAGTTCTTATCAAACTTTTAGGGACAAGATTGAAAAATTCATTTGTAGCAATCGGTTCCTTAATGATAGCAAAAAGATTAGGATGAATACTTATAGATTTAAGATCCGCAGTTTCCTTACTAGATGATTCACCCTTATTTTTAGGAACATACATAAGCTTGGCAATTTTAGTAGGAGGACTTGGAGTATTCTTTACGGAAGAAAAAGCGGTTCCCAAGTTTGAAATGATACCCTCAAGTTTATCAATTCTAGTAGAATCTAAGTTTATCTTCTCATTAACTATGGGTCCCTTTTCCTTAATATTTTTCAGAGTCATTCCTACCTTAGATCCGTATTTAGTAATTTGATTATGGATCTTTTATCTAGATTTTCAATTAATTCAATAGTAGCAACTTTATTTTCAATAATTTCAAGTCTTTGCATAACATGCTCCAAAGTTAACATGGTTCCATTAACCAAAAGAGGTGGTGAGCCAAATAAATTTAGCATAGCATTATAAGAATCAAAAGTATGGCTACCCAAGAAGTTCCCTCCGGTAATGGTATCGAGGATATATCTATACCAAGGATTAACACCTACATAAAAATTGCAGAGAAGAACTAAGGTAGATTGCTTCCTGGTAGATCTATTTTGAGCATTGCAAATTCTATACCAAGCATCTTTTAGATTTTCTCCCTCCCTTTGTTTAAAATGTAGAACTTCACTCTCGGGAGACAACGGGGAAGATATGAGACTAGCCATGGCGACAAGCAAACAAACTAGCACACAAGCAAACAAGAGCAAACGGGTAAAAGAGGCCAATAGAGAGGGAGGATAGAGAGAGAGGGCGAATAAAACGGCAAGGGTGAAGTGGGGGAGAGGAAAACGAGAGGCAAATGGCAAATAATGTAATGCGAGAGATAGGGATTGTGATGGGTACTTGGTATGTTGACTTTTTGCGTAGACTAGCCGGCAACGGCGCCAGAAATCCTTCTTGCTACGTCTTGAGCTTGCATTGGTTTTCCCCGAAGAGGAAGGGATGATGCAGCAGTGTAGCGTAAATATTTCCCTCAGTTTTTGAGAACCAAGGTATCAGTCCAGTAGGAGGCCACGCTCAAGTCCCTCGTACCTGCACAAAGCGATAGCTACTCGCAACCAACGCGATTAGGGGTTGTCAATCCCTTCACGGTCACTTACGAGAGTGAGATCTGAGAGATATAATATTTTTGGTATTTTTGGTATAAAGATGCAAAGTAAAAAGTAAAGGCAAGATTAAAGTGATGGAGATTGATATGATGAGAGTAGACCCGGGGGCCATAGGTTTCACTAGTGGCTTCTCTCAAGAGCATAAGTATTCTACAGTGGGTGAACAAATTACTATTGAGCAATTGACAGAATTGAGCATAGTTATGAGAATATCTAGGCATGATCATGTATATAGGCATCACGTCCGTGACAAGTAGACCGAAACGATTCTGCATCTACTACTATTACTCCACTCATCGACTGCTATCCAGCATGCATCTAGAGTAATACGTGCCTTGCTGCCTCTTCTGTCACTAGGAAAGGACACCGCAAGATCGACCCCAAAGCTAAGCACTTCTCCCATGGCAAGAACTACCAATCTAGTTGGCCAAACCAAACGGATAATTCGAAGAGACTTGCAAAGATAACTAATCATTCATAAAAGAATTCAGAGAAGATTCAAATATTATTCATATATAGACTTGATCATAAACCCACAATTCATCGGTCTCAACAAACACACCGCAAAAAGAAGATTACATCGAATAGATCTCCACAAGAGAGGGGGAGAACTTTGTATTGAGATCCAAAAAGAGAGAAGAAGCCATCTAGCTACTAACTATGGACCCGAACGTCTGAGGTAAACTACTCACACTTCATCGGAGAGGCTATGATGATGTAGAAGCCCTCCGTGATGACGGCCCTCTTCCGGCGGAGCTCCGGAACAGGCCCCAAGATGGGATCTCGTGGATACAGAAAGTTGCGACGGTGGAATTAGGTTTTTTGGCTCCTGTTCTGATCATTTGGGGGTACATAGGTATATATAGGAGGAAGGAGTACGTCGGTGGAGCACCGAGGGTCCCACGAGGTAGGGGGCGCGCCCTAGGGGGGGCACCCTCGTGACCTCCTCTTTGACTCCTTGGAGTAAGGTCCAAGTCTCCTGGATCACGTTCGGTGAGAAAATCACGTTCCCTAATATATTATTCCGTTTGGACTCCGTTTGATATTCCGTTTCTTCGAAACACTAAAATAGGAAAAAAACAACAGTTCTGGGCTGGGCCTCCGGTTAATAGGTTAGTCCCAAAAATAATATAAAAGTGGAAAATAAAGCCCAATATAGTCCAAAACAATAGATAATATAGCATGGAGCAATCAAAAATTATAGATACGTTGGAGACGTATCAGGCTCAAGGGTGGCTCGCTCAGCTGGTGTTGGGCAAGTTGCCCCGGCAAGGCTCTTGCCGGGGCTGCGGGGTCCCGCCTCGGCATTGATATTGCCGAGGTAGTCCACCTCGCCCTCCTGCGCTTCCGGTCTTGGCGTCGCCTTGGTTGTCTTGTGCTTTGGCTTCTCTCCGGCTTCCCTCCTTTGCCCTGCTAAGTGTGGCTGCGGCGCGTGGCTCTGACTGCCCGTGCACAAGTAAAGGGGCCAAAAGGAGAAACCCTACTTTTGTACACCGACAAGGTGGAATAGAATATGATGGTGGAGGTTGTGTGGAGAAGACAAAAAAGGAGAAAGTGTCACATCAACGCGGCTAATCAACGGGCTATGGAGATGCCCATCAATTGATGTCAATGCGAGGAGTAGGGATTGCAATGCAACAGATGCACTAGAGCTATAAGTGTATGAAAGCTCAAACTGGAAACTAAGTGGGTGTGCATCCAATTTGCTTGCTCATGAAGACCTCGGGCATTTGTGGAACCCCATCATCGGAATATACAAGCCAAGTTTTATAATGAAAATTCCCACTAGTATATGAAAGTGATAACTCAAGAGACTCTCCATATGAAGAACATGGTGCTACTCTGAAGCACAAGTGTGGTAAATGGATAGTAGCATTGCCCCTTCTCTCTTTTCTCTCATTTTTTTCTCTTTTTTCTTTTTTTCTTTTTTGTAGGCTTCTTTGGCCTCTCTCTTTTTTGGGGGGCTTCTCTGGCCACTTTTATTTTGATAACCTCACATGGGACAATGATGTAATAATGATGATCATCACACTTTTGTTTACTTACAACTCAATATTACAACTCGATACTAGAACAAAGGTATGACTCTATTTGAATGCCTCCGGCGGTGTACCGGGATATGCAATGAATCAAGAGCGACATGTATGAAAGAATTATGAAAGTGGCTTTGCCACAAATACGATGTCAACTACATGATCATGCAAAGCAATATGACAATGATGGAGTGTGTCATAATAAATGGAACGGTGGAAAGTTGCATGGCAATATATCTCGGAATGGCTATGGAAATGCCATAATAGGTAGGTGTGGTGGCTGTTTTGAGGAAGATATAAGGAGGCTTATGTGTGATAGAGTGCATCATATCACGGGGTTTGGATGCACCGGTGAAGTTTGCACCAACTCTCGAGGTGAGAAAGGGCAAAGCACGGTACCGAAGAGGTTAGCAATGATGGAAGGGTGAGAGTGCGTATAATCCACAGACTCAACATTAGTCATAAAGAACTCACATACTTATTGCAAAAATCTATTAGTCATCGAAACAAAGTACTACACGCATGCTCCTAGGGAGATAGATTGGTAGGAAAAGACCATCGCTCGTCCCCGACCGCCACTCATAAGGAAGACAATCAATAAATACCTCATGCTCCAACTTCGTTACATAACGGTTCACCATACGTGCATGCTACGGGAATCACAAACTTCAACACAAGTATTTCTACAATCTACAACTACCCACTAGCATGACTCTAATATCACCATCTTTATATCGTAAAACTATTCCAGGGAATCAAACATATCATATTCAGTGATCTACAAGATTTATGTAGGATTTCATGACTAACCATGTGAATGACCAACTCCTGTCATCTCTCTAAATAGATATAAGTGAAGCAAGAGAGTTTCAATTCTTTCTACAAAAGATAAGCCCACGCTCTAAGAGATATAAGTGAATCAAAAGAGCATTCTATAAATGGCGGTTTTCTATGTGAAGAGAGACAGGCAATCCAAACTTCAAATGGTATAAGTGAAGCACATGAAGCGTTCTATAAAGCCATACTCAAAAGATATAAGTGAAGTGCCATGAGCATTCTATAAATCAACCATGGACTATCTCATACTAGCATGGTGCATAAAAGTAAAGTGAAAACTAAATGCAAACGATGCTCCAAGATTTGCACATATCACATGAACAAAACGAATCCGAAAACATGCCGATACTTGTTGAAGAAAGATGGGATGCCTTCCGGGGCATCCCCAAGTGTGACGCCCCGACTCCGATGTGCCAGGTGTCTTCCAGTTATTCACCGTTGTTGCCATGTCTTTTGCTTGCGTGTTGTATTTTGCCATGTCATCATCTGCATTGCATCCTCATGTTTTCAAAACTTGCATCCGTCCCGGTCTCCCAGTTCTCTCCGTTGTCCGTTCTGAGCCCAGACACACTCGCACGCGCTCCGGATATTATTTTTATAAGTGGACGGAAAATGTTCTCGGATTGGGTTGAAAGTTGGCGTGCAGTCTTATTATAGTGTAGATAGACCGCCTGTCAAATTTCATCGCATTCGGAGTTCGTTTGACGCCCCAACGGATAACTATAGCGGCATTATAGTCAGTCTAACATCGGACATTTTCGGTCTCCGGAAATAGATGGCGGGCCCTCTCTCTCTCTTCTCCCCCTCACAGTCTCGCCACAGCCCACCTAGTCCATCCTCCTTCCCCTCTTCACTTCCGGAGTTGTCCGATGCGACCGCACGGTCCGAAACCCTCTCTGCACAGTGCATCGAACCCCTCACGTGCGCGTCCGAAATTGTCCCGGACCTGACCCGGGCAGTTGCCACCGTTGGATCAGGATCATCCCCAAACGTTTACAAAACATCTCTATTTTGTTTATTGGACTCCCTAACCAATTTATTCTCGATCGCCTGATTACGATCGGACGGACCGAATAACCCCCTAACCCAAGCCACCTACCCTATATAAACAACCCCTAGTCCAATTTAGTCAAACCCTAAATTCTAGCCCCCTTGTCCCATCGCGCCGCCGCTGGCCACCTACTCCCCTCTTGCTCGGGATCTCCTACCAATCCAAATCTGTTCGACCCCCTCCCTGTTTTTCAGCGCCGCCCAAATCACAACAGCGAACCACCATCCTCGGCCGTACCCAGCTCCTCCAAGACACAAGCTCCGCGTCCGCCTCGTCGCCGGCCGACCGATCCAGCAGATGAGCCATGCGTCGCTCCTTCCTTCCCTTCCCCTGCGTTCTAGTCCCTCCTCTCACATCTCTCTCCCTGAACCAGGACCCGCCTCGTCTCCGCCCGCGGGCTACCTCAGAAGTCAGAATGGAACTCCACCGTCGCCCTGGTTTCGGATCCAGCCATCTCCGACGCCTCCTCGCAGGAGCCTGCTACAGCTCCGCCCTGCCGCCGTTTGTCTCCGCTACCGTCAGAGATGCCACGGCCGCACCCGAGCTGGCCTTGTTCCCCGGCCGTCCTCGCCAGCCTTCGGATTTGGCTCGTCCACGCCGGGTTTTCCCAGTCGTCGCCTACCTCGTCTTCATCGCGCCAAGGTCGGCTCCCATCTGCTCAGCTTGCCTCGCTGCTGCTTCCCGTGCCTGCTTCCGCCAAGCCTCGCCATCCTTCTGCCGGTGCCCACCCGGAGATGAACGCAGCATCGTCCCGCTCGCCTCCTTCGTGCACCTGCACTCCACGCCGAGCTCGTCCTCGAGCCCGACGCAGGTCCCGCCGACGAGCCCTGCTCCTTTCCTCGCCATCTCTGTCTCCTTCTCCTGTATCTCTCTCTTCATTTCCTCCCTCTGTTCTTCCTCGCGGGGAACAACCAGAGCACCTCAGTGATCGCCGCCACCGGGATTCGCCAGGTCCGGCGAGGCCCTGCGTTCCCTGCCTCCTCCCCGCCAAGTTCGCTACCGCCATCCTGTTTCTTCCCGACGGGCGCTTCGCCTCTGCTTCAAGGACGAGCCAGGCGCGCCCCGTGTTGACCCTCTGTATCGACCGCGCCAGGTAGCTGTGAGATTCGGCCCAAGCCGCTTCCCTACTACCACATCTCCACCGAGCTGGGCCAGGCCCGTGGTGAGCCTCACCGCTGCGCCCCCTCCCACTGTTGGGCTAGACAGATCCGGCCCTTTTAGTATTTTTTTCCTCGAGACGATTTTGCTATTAATCCAGTGTTTTGCTGTTTTGCAAAAAAAAAAACCTCTTAGTTCATACATATAATAACTTAATAACTAAGCATCACCTGTAAAAACTTTATATATGAAAAATGCTTAAAATTGTGTCTAGTTTCATAATATGTCATTTTCACCCATGTTTAAAATGTTTAATATGTTGTTTGTTTAAATTTGCTTAAATAACTTGCTAAAATGGTTTAATTCATAACTAAATAACCGTAACTCGGAATTTAATAAACTTTATATGTAAATGGGGTAGAAAAATGCCTAGTTTAACATGGTGCACCCTTATTGCATGTTTAATAACTCTAAAATTGTGTTTAGGACAGATCAGTACCAAACCTTAAAATATGCATATGGGGTTTTACCGGAATTGTTGTTGTTGTTTCCGGCCTCATTTAAACTTGCTTAAATGTGCAGTTTTCTTTTGCCTCACCTCTTGCCATGCTAATCAACATTTAATATTGTTGAGTACCTAAATGAGAGAGAACTAAATAACTTGAATGTGGTGTTTCGTTAATATGCAACCCATTGCATATTGAGCTCCACTTAACTTGTAGTTTTGCTTGTGCACTTTGCCATGCCATGTATCATTAAACCGGACATGCATCATACTTGGTTGTGCATCATTCCATGTTTATATGATTTTTGTTTACGATGTTGTTTGCTTCTTTCCGGTGATGCTTCTTCGGGTTGGTTCCGTTAACGTCGCGTTTGTGAGGATCCGTTCGACTAGGTCCGTTTGTCTTCTTCATGGACTCGTTCTTCTTCCTTGCGGGTTTTCAGGCAAGATGACCATACCCTCGAAATCACTTCTATCTTTGCTTGCTAGTTGCTCACTCTTTTGCTATGCCTATGTTGCGATACCTACCACTTGCTTATCATGCCTCCCATATTGTTAAGCCAAGCCTCTAACCCACCTTGTCCTAGCAAACCGTTGTTTGGCTATGTTACCGCTTTGCTCAGCCCCTCTTATAGCATTGTTAGTTGCAGGTGAAGATTGAAGTTTGTTCCTTGTTGGAACATGGAGATGTTGTTCCTTGTTGGAACATGTTTACTTGTTAGGATATCACAATATCTCTTATCTAATTAATGCATCTATATACTTGGTAAAGGGTGGAAGGCTCGGCCTTATGCCTGGTGTTTTGTTCCACTCTTGCCGCCCTAGTTTTCCGTCATATCGGTGTTATGTTCCCGGATTTTGCGTTCCTTACGCGGTTGGGTTATAATGGGAACCCCTTGATAGTTCGCCTTGAATAAAACTCCTCCAGCAAGGCCCAACATTGGTTTTACCATTTTCCACCTAGCCTTTTCTTTCCCTTGAGTTGGCCGGCTCAAGGGTCATCTTTATTAAACCCCCGGGCCAGTGCTCCTCTGAGTGTTGGTCCAACCTGTCAGCTGCCGGTGGCCACCAAGGGCAACTCTGGGCTGGCCTACCGGAACCTTGGACAATCCGGTGTGCCCTGAGAAAGAGATATGTGCAGCTCCTATCGGGATTTGTCGGCACATTCGAGTGGCTTTGCTGGTCTTGTTTTACCATTGTTGAAATGTCTTGTAACCAGGATTCCGAGTCTGTTCGGGTCTTCCCGCTAGAAGGAATATCCTTCGTTGACCGTGAGAGCTTGTGATGGGCCAAGTTGGGACACCCCTGCAGGGATTTGAACTTTTGAAAGCCGTGCCCGCGGTTTTGAGCAGATGGGAATTTGCTAATGTCTGGTTGTAGAAAACATGAAGTTGACCTTAATTAAAATACATCAACCGCGTGTGTTACCGTGATGGTCTCTTCTCGGCGGGGTACGGGAAGTGAACACGGTGCTGGAGTTATGCTTGACGTAGGTCGTTCTAGGATCACTTCTTGATCATAGTTGTTCAACCGTGCTTTTGCCTTCTCTTCTCACTCTCATTTGCGTAGGTTAGCCACCATATAAGCTAGTCGCTTGCTGCAGCTCCACCTCATACCTTTTACCCTACCTATAAGCTTAAATAGTCTTGATCGCGAGGGTGTGAGATTGCTGAGTCCCCGTGACTCACAGATACTTCCAAAACCAGCTTGCAGGTGTCGTTGAACCATGCAGATGACGCAACCAAGCTCAAGGAGGAGCTCGATGAAGATCTTGTCCTTTGTGTTGTTTCGTTCTAGTTGATCAGTAGTAGAGCCCAGTTGGGGACGATCGGGGATCTGTGTAGCATTTGGGGTAGTCTTCTTTTATTTTGGTTCCGTAGTCGGACCCTGATTATATCTGGATGATGTAATGCTTTATTCATGTATTGTGTGAAGTGGCGAGTGTAAGCCAACTATGTATCTCTTTCCCTTATGTATTACATGGGTTGTGTGAAGATTACCTCATTTGCGACATGCTTTCAATGCGGTTATGCCTCTAAGTCGTGCTTCGACACGTGGGAGATATAGCCGCATCGAGGGCATGACACCAAGCTTAGACACTTGAGTCTCCTTGAATATTTACTTGGGGTGCCTTGGGCATCCCCAAGCTTGAGCTCTTGCCTCTCCTCCTTCTCCTCACATTGAGACCTCCTTGATCTTCGAACCTTTCATCCACACAAAACTCAACAAAAAGCTCGGTAAGATCCGTTAGTATAATAAAACAAATCACTACTCTAAGTACTGTTGCAAACCAATTCATATTTTGTTTTTGCATTTTAGCTACTGTAATATAACTTTTACATGGCTTAATCCACTAATAGAAATCGATAGTTTCATCAAGACAAGCAAACTATGCGTCAAAAACAGAATCTGTCTTAAACAGGACAGTCTGTAGTAATCTGAACATTCATCATACTTCTAGTAGTCCAAAAATTCTAACAAAATTAGGAAAAATAAAAACATTGTATAGAAAGACAGTGCAAAACGTTTCGTAACCGTTTGACGTTCCAGTAAAAAATGTAAAATCTTGCACTACAGCCTAAGTTTCTGTTTTGCACCGCACAAACCAACAAGCAATGTAAACATCCTAAAGGCAAATCTTGGCACATTATTTTTATAATACAATGGATTTGCACTTTATAACAGCACACAACAGAAATAAATGTCTCTCTAAAACTTCCGGGTTGTCTCCCTGGCAGCGCTTTCTTTAAAGCCATTAAGCTGGGCATATATGCTCAAGTAATGGATCCACCCGGATCCCAAGGTGTATCAAAGCCAATTTTAATTAACAATGATTTGTGATTTTGTAGTGAGCATAAAGTAACATAGATCATGTAATGTCTAAGTCTAACTCTCTTCCTATGCATCGGCATGTCATAAAAGAACAATTCATGCACACATAGTAAAGGCCAATGCATAGTATAAACAGTTTCTTGCAATTTTATCGTGTGGGAAACATAGAGAGGTGGAGATATAGTTCCTCTCTCATAATAATTGCAAGTAGGAGCAGAAAGCACATGCATATTATATCTATCAAAATCATTATGTGTAGTAGTAAAACGCAACCCATCAATATAATCCTTAATAAGGGCAAACCTCTCCGATATAGTGTAGTTGGCAGAATTTAAAAAGATAATAGGACTATCATGCGTGGGTGCAATAGAAAAAATTTCATGTTTAACATAAGGAACTATAGCAAGTTCATCTCCATAAGCATAATTCATATTGGCATCTTGGCCACAAGCATAGCAAGCATCATCAACAAGCGATATTTCAAGAGAATCAACGGGATCATAACAATCATCACAGCAATCATCCTTCGGTAAGCACGAAGGGAAATTAAACAATGTATGAGTTGAAGAGTTACTCTCATTAGAAGGTGAGAACGGGTAGCTAATCCGCTCTACCTCCTTTTGTTCTTCACTCTCCTCATCATATTTTTCATCCAATGAGCCCACAGTTTCATCAATTCCTTCTTCCAGAGACTCCTGCAAAATATTAGTCTCTTCTTGGACAACGGAGGAGTCCTGAATATATGGTTTAACATAGGAATTAGAAGCATAATTGTCATAACAATATTTAAGTATGGCAAAATTTTCAGATTCGTAAAGAGTAGCATCACACTTTCCAATCAATGAAGAAATTTCATAAGTACCCTTAAAAGCAACAAATTCTTCAATTTGTTGAACATCATAGTAATTATAAACACCCTTAGCATATGAAGATACGATTCCATTATCACTAAACTCACATTGGTAGGGAAGGTGTTTCTTAGGGTCTTCAGAACAACAAGTAAAATCATATATTTCACATAAATTCCAAGCATAGCATTGCAAACGATGAATTTGATCCAGTAAAAGTTTCCCTTTTTCAGATATGCGGTGTCACACATAACAAGCATGCTCATCTAAAGATTTGCCCTCAACTAAGCTAGCTGGGGTTTCAGCCCGAGCATAAAGGGATCGAAGATGATCCAAGTAAAAAGCTTCAGGAGTGTGATAGATTTTGAGTGGTGCTTCAACCATTGGTGTAGTAGGTACAACTAATTTTTTTTGGTATTTTGTGTTTCCTACCCATAACTAAAGATAGAAAACAAGAGCACAAAACAAAAACTACTTAGTGATAAAGCAAACAAGCACACACGAGAATATTCACCCCACGCTATAACTCCCCGGAATTGGCGCCAGAAAAAGGTCTTGATAACCCACAAGTATAGGGGATCAATTGTAGCCTCTTTCGATAAGCAAGAGTGTTGAACCCAACAAGGAGCTAAAGGTAGAACAAATATCCCCTCAAGTTCTATCGACCACCGATACAACTCTACGCACGCTTGACATTCACTTTACCTAGAACAAGTATAAAACTAGAAGTACTTTGTACATGTAACGAGATAGGTTTGCAAGAATATAAAGAGCATGTAAATAAAAACTAGGGGCTGTTTTAGGTAAAGAAGCAATAAAGTTAGTATAGCGAGTGTGGAAAAGTGGTGGTAGGAGTTGCAAAATTGTCCCTCAGCAATTGACTACGTTACTAGACCGATTGCAAGTGTTATGTGGGAGAGGCCACTGCTAACATGTCATCCCTGACTTGGAATTCTATGCACTTATGATTGGAACTATTAGCAAACATCCGAAACTACTAACGTTCATTAAGGTAAAACCCAACCATAGCATTAAGATATATTGGTCACCCTTCAATCCCGTATGCATCAATTTCTATGCTAGGTTGAAGCTTCTGTCACTCTTGCCCTCCAATACATAGTCCTATCAACATAGAACTAACCCTATGGTGTGATCCACGTGCACGCTCATATGATGGGCACCAAAGGACAACAACATAACCACAAGAAAATTAAACCAATCATAGAAATTCATCAATTACCGATAGGACAACGAAAAGCTACTCAGACATCATAGGATGGCAACACATCATTGGATAATAATATGAAGCATAAAGCACCATGTTCAAGTAGAGGGTACAACGGGTTGTGGGAGAGTGGACTGCTGTAGATAGATCGGGGAAGGTGATGAAGATGTTGGTGAAGATGACGGAGGTGTTGGTGTAGATCGCCGTCACACGATGATGGCCCCGACGGCGTTCCGGCACAACCAGGAGAGAGGGGGAGAGAGCCCCCCCTTCTTGTTGTTCTTCCTTGACCTTCTCCCTAGATGGGAGAAGGGTTTACCCTCTGGTCCATGGCCTCCATGGCGGCGGAGGGGCGAGAGCCCCTCCGAGATTGGATCTGTCTCTCTGTCTCTCTCTGTTTCTGCGTTTCAGATTCTGGCCTTTCACCGTTTCTTAAATTCCCGGAGATCCGTAACTCCGATTGGGCTGAAATTTTAACACGATTTCTATCTGGATATTTGCTTTCTTGCAGCGAAAGAAGGACAGAAACCTTCTTACGGGGTGGCCACGAGGGCCTAGGGCGCGCCTGACCCCCTAGGGCGCGCCCCCTGCCTCATGGACTCCATCCGTTTTTATCCTGTTTGGACTCCGTTTGATACGGATTTTCTATGAAACAAAAAATGCAACAAACAGGAACTGGCACCGGGCACTGGATCAACATGTTAGTCCCCAAAAATAGTATAAAAAGTTGCCAAAAGAATATGAAAGTTGTATAATATTGGCATGGAACAATCAAAAATTATAGATACGACGGAGACGTATCAGTAGCCCAGGGAAATGAACCCTTAACGGAACTATCCTCTCTAGAAGATGTTTCTTACAATCAAATGTAATATAACATAGCTCCCTGAATACAACTTGTCTATTCAAGCAATGATGACCGGACTGCCTGGTTTCCGAACATACTTTGGTGTTTACCTATGGTATAGTATTCGGAAACACTCCTAACCTCGGATTTTCGGAGCTCGAAGCAGAAAGTCCTCCATGACATCATTTTACAAATTCAGATGGAGATAAGTTTGTTGAAAAAAGTACATTGTTAATTAGACTCAAAAACTTCTTCTTCCTCTAGACCCTCTAGCAGTGTGTCTAGTTTACAATCTTGTTGGGAAAACTTGGCAGCCACCTTCACTTTGTTGTACACCAGGCTGACCGGAATTTCATGTCCGTCGGGTCCTCGAGGTCCGACCCGGGCCATATGATTGGGATCAAGACCGGTGTACCGTGTTTGCACCATGGCCCAGGCTTCCCGAGCACCTTCTCGGCATGCCGATATCTTCCATAGACCAAAACGGCGCCGAGCTCCCTTGAATAAATTCACAAGGTCCTCCATACTTCCTGGAGGAGAATCGGCTGGCCATAAAGCCTTAGCAATGCTTCTCATCGCCTTCCATGCTCGCTCATGCACCTTGGACAGCTCTTGTAGCAGGTCGCCTTGAAATCCGGAAACCTCTTCTTCGGGCCGCCCAGTCAACACATCTGCAGACATAAAACTTGTTAGGATTCGCATCAGCGAACTATACGACAATAAGTTATACGACATACTAAATATGCAGCCTCCCAGCTTTTTGTTCTCCTTCAAGGCGTCTGCTAATTGGGCTCGGACACCTTTCAGCTCTTTGCTGAGCTGGGTGTTGGCGTCCTGCAGCTTGTTCTTCTCATCCTTGGTCCGTGTCAGTACACGCTAACCAGCGACCTCTTGCCTTTTGGCATGTTCTTTGTCCGCCTGCGTGGCCTTCAGTTTCTCTTCCAGTTGTGCCACCGATCCTGCCATTGTAAAGCGCAATAGTGTTCATTTGCATAAACATGACTCGCACATGATTATTTTTCCGGGCACAAGGGAACATTACCAATCGGTGCCTCCTTGGACTTCTCTAGTTCAGTAGTAGCAGCAGTTAGATGCGTCCGACACTGCTCCAGCTCGCGAGATAGCACATTGTTCTTCTCCGAGAGTATCTGATTACACATAGATCCTTAAAATCAGTTGCTTCAACTTTTTCCAAGTCTCGGGGTCTACTGGTATATGGCTATTAAATCTACACGAAATGATCTTACTCACATATCCTTTGAAAGCTGGCGAGTGGCCCCAGCAAGCCTATCACGAGCAGCTCGGATGTATGCGTCCGCCGAACTAAAGGCATTAAATGCCTCTTCAGTAAAGGTAGGATCGCGCATGGTGGCCCTCCGGCGTCGATGGTTCATGGCACTCTCCACCTCAGAGTTGGTGACGGATACATTGTCCGAATCATCGGAGGGAGGACAGTCCGGCATGGCACCCGTATCAACTCCAGCCCTAGAGGCAGGGTCCGGGGTCGGATTTACGGACATGTATTCGGCGAGGTCCCCGGATATCATCCGGTGAGTGTTTTTCCTGAAATATGGGGGAGGAGAAAAACTTCACAGTTCGGTATGCTTGCCGCAGGGCGTACCAAAGGCCGTACCTTTTTGATGAGGGACAAAGCTTGGAAGAATCAATGTTCGCCTTTCTTTTCGAAGGTCTGCCTTGTGTCGGCGTCCCCTTTTCAAGGGACGATCCTGGTGCGGCATGGCGAGACAAACGCCGCCCCTTTGAAGTACGTGTGACGCCTCGAGACCGTTGCGCCAGGTGTCTTCCAGTTATTTGCTGTTGTTGCCTTGTCAGTTGTTTGCGTGTCATGCATTTCATAACATGTCATCATGTGCATCTCATTTGCATACATGTTCATCTCATGCATCCGAGCTTTTTCCCCGTTGTCCGTTTTGCAATCCGACACTCCTATGTCATCCGGCGTTCCCCTTTTGCCTCTTTTCATGTGCAGGTGTTAAACTTTCTCGAAATGGACCGAGATTTCTCAAGCGGCCTTGGTACACCACTGGCAGACCGGCTGTCAAGTTTCGTGCCATTTGGAGTTCGTTTGATACTCCAACGGTTAACCGAGGAATCATGAGGGCCTCGTGTGTGTTGCAGCCCAACACCCCTCCAAAGTGGCCGAAAACCCATCCAAACCTCCTCCATACTCTCGGTTGTTCGATCACGATCGCGTGGCCGAAAACCGCACCTCATTTGGACTCTCCTAGCTCCCTCTACCTATATATATGTCCTCTCCCCCGAAAATTTCGCGGATGAACCCTAGACTTCTTCCCCTCGCGCCGCCGGACAAAAATCCCCGCTGCCCGGACATGTCCACCTCGTCCCACGCCAAATCTTGCGCCGCCACGTGGCTCCGCCGCCGTCCCCGTGCTGCCGGCCCGCGGAGCCCATCGCAGGCCCGCACGAGCCCAAGCCGCCGCCGCCCAGCTCGCTTCGCCCCGCCGCCTCACGCGGCTCGCCGGCGTTGGCCGCCGCGCGCCACTGCCCGCCGCCCGCCGCTCGCCGCCGCGCGCCGCCACGCCACCGCGCCAGAACTCCGCCACCTCGCCGGTGCCCGCCGACCGCCGCCACCTCCCGTGGCTCCGCGCCACGCCGCCGGCGCGCCGACGTCAACTCCGGCCGGATCCAGCGAGATCCGGCCTGGAACCTCGCAGGTGGATGAGATCCACCGGTCCCTCCAACCAAACACGCTCGCCCTGCCCGGATCCCTCCGTCCCGGGTCAAGCCCATCCCGAGTTGACTTTCCGGAGGTTGATTTTTCTCAAAGTCCCCAGATCTGTGACATTTTTCTAGCTCTGTTCTTCATGCCATAACTTCTCACCCCTAGCTCCGTTTTACATGCATGATATATCAAGATGTTCACCTCGATGTCCTCTTCATTTTGCTCCACTTTGTCATGCTTGTTTGAGTCCATCTTGATGCCCAAATTGTTGATGCAAGAGTGCTATAAAATGTTAGTTCCTGATTCTTATCAGTTTATGAGCATTTGTCATTTTTGCCATGATAATTGTGTGCTGCATATGAGCATGAGCTCTTCATGTGTTTTGGGCTATGTCATGCCATCTTTACAGGGGTGTATACCATGTATTTTTGTGATTAATGTGGTCACTAGCACAAGTATGCAAAGTAGCTCTTGTGATGTTGCTGATTTCAGAGACTAAGAATTTAACCAACTCTTTTCCCTGCTGTTATTTTTATGCCATGTATTCATGCTGGTACAGAGTGATCCATGTTTCTTTTGAGTATGTTCAATAAGGATGATTTTGACATATGGTTGTGATCTATCCATACATGTCCCTGTTTGCATTTATGGAGTGCCCTAGCATGACTCAATCTTGCTCTACTTTTGCTATAAAATGTTCCTGGCAGATTGTTTACGTGTTAATCAATTTTGCCAAGGTTCTTGTAGTTGATCCATGCATGCTATGAGATTGTTCTTGCCATGGTTAGCTTCTTGATCATGTCTTCTTGCTGGTAGTATGCTTAGTTTGTCATGAAATGCCTTGTGTTGAGTGAATCGAGCTCGCAAACATGCCTTCATAATTCTGTTTATGCCATGCCCAGTTTTCTGCTAAGTCTGAATCTGTTAACGGAGCTTGCTATGTTTACATGGGTGCCATCTTATCTTCTGATCCTTTTTGGCCTACGGTTAGTAAGAGACTTTTGTTATATGCTTTGAGTAGATTCATGCCTTGCCTTGTATTTCTATGTTCTGTTCCTGTAGCATGTTGTTATCTTGCTCTAAACATGGCTTCCTGATGTTAATTCCTGACATGTTAATATTTTCACAAAGTCTGTGATGCTGTTATCTTTTGCTCTTTTGCCATGCTTGTTTGGACCTGCTCTTGTGTGATTTAGCCGTAGCTCAGTGTTCATATTTTGTCAAGCATCTTGAGTAGATCACTTCCATGTGCTTTCGAGTGCAGTAGCTTAGTTTCTTGTTGCATTCTAGATGGCATTGTGTTGTTAATCGCAGAATTGCACCATTCTTGTTTTGCTTGCCATTTGCAAACCGTGCATCCGATTCCGGTTATCTTTATATCGTTTTCAACTGAAATCAACTCACCTTTCTAGTAGCGCACTTGGTTTGCCAAGTTGAGGCCTAATTCAATCTTTTCCTTCTGGAGCATGCTTATGCATTGCATATCACATATCACATATCATGCCATGTTTTGCATCATGTTGCTTGCACATTGCACCATGGTTGATTGTTGTTTCCTTCGCTTGTGCTCTTGCTTTGGGTAGAGCCGGGAGACGAGTACGTAATCGAGGAACCCGTTGAGTACGCTTACGAGGATCAAGCTTACGTCAACTCGGAGAACTTTGCAGGCAAGATGACCATACCCTCGAAATCACTTCTATCTTTGCTTGCTAGTTTCTCGCTCTTTTGCTATGCCGTGATACCTACCACTTGCTATATCATGCCTCTCATATTGCAATGTCAAGCCTCTAACCCACCTTTCCTAGCAAACCATTGTTTGGCTATGTTACCGCTTTGCTCAGCCCCTCTTATAGCGTTGCTAGTTACAGGTGATCATGGAGTTTGTTCCATGTTTGGAACATGCATACGTTGGGATATCACAATATCTCTTATTTAATTAATGCATCTATATACTTGGTAAAGGGTGGAAGGCTCGGCCTTATGCCTAGTGTTTTGTTCCACTCTTGCCGCCCTAGTTTCTGTCATACCGGTGTTATGTTCCTTGATTTTGCGTTCCTTACGCGGTTCGGTTATAATGGGAAGCCCTTGA
Organism: Triticum dicoccoides; assembly: GCF_002162155.2. Classification (NCBI taxonomy): domain Eukaryota; kingdom Viridiplantae; phylum Streptophyta; class Magnoliopsida; order Poales; family Poaceae; genus Triticum; species Triticum dicoccoides. The sequence goes on along the minus strand of NC_041386.1, from coordinate 422,769,608 downwards.
CAGTTGGCCTTGAATAAAACTCCTCCAGCAAGGCCAAAACTTGGTTTTACATTTGCCTAACAACCTATTACCCTTCCCTTGGGTCGGCCAACCCAAGGGTCATCTTTATTTTAAACCCCCCGGGCAAGTGCTTCTCTAAGTGTTGGTCTGAACTAGAGCCCCTTGCAGCGCCACCTCGGGGAAACTTGAGGGTTGGTTTTAGTTGTACGGATTGCTCACCCGGTGTGCCCTGAGAACGAGATATGTGCAGCTCCTATCGGGATTTGTCGGCACATTCGGGCGGTCTTGCTCGTCTTGTTCTACCATTGTTGAAATGCCTTGTAACCGGGATTCCGAGACTGATCGGGTCTTCTCGGGAGAAGGAATATCCTTCGTTGACCGTGAGAGCTTGTGATGGGCTAAGTTGGGACACCCCTACAGGGTTTTGAACTTTCGAAAGCTGTGCCCGCAGTTATGGGCAGATGGGAATTTGTTAATGTCCAGTTGTAGAGAACTTGACACTTAACTTAATTAAAATGTATCAACCGTGTGTGTAGCCGTGATGGTATCTTCTCGGCGGAGTCCGGGAAGTGAACACAGTTCTTGTGTTATGCTTGATCGTAAGTAGTTTCAGGATCACTTCTTGATCACTTCTAGTTCACGACCGTGCATTGCTTATCTTCTTGCTCTCATTTGCGTAAGTTAGCCACCATATATGCTAGTGCTTGCTGCAGTTCCACCTCACTACCTTTTCCTACCCATAAGCTTAAATGGTCTTGATCGCGAGGGTGTGAGATTGCTGAGTCCCCGTGACTCATAGATTACTTCCAAAACCAGTTGCAGGTGCTGATGATAACCGTGCAGGTGACGCAACCAAGCTCAAGGAGGAGCTCAATGAAGTTCATGTTCGTTGTGTTGTTTCATTTCCAGTTGATCAGTAGTGGAGCCCAGTCTGGACGATTGAGGACCTATGCATTTGGGGTTGTCTTTCTCTATTTGGTTCCGTAGTCGGACCTTGATTGTATTCTGGATGATGTAATGCTATATTTATGTATTGTGTGAAGTGGCGATTGTAAGCCAAGTCTTTATCCCTTTCTTATTCAGTACATGGGATGTGCAAAGATTACCCCTCTTGCGACATGCCTACTATGCGGTTATGACTCTAAGTCGTGCTCCGACACGTGGGAGATATAGCCGCATCGTGGGTGTTACAAGTTGGTAATCAGAGCCTTCCCCAACTTAGGAGCCCCCTGCTTGATCGAATCGCTGGCATTGTTGAGTCTAGAAAAATGTTTTGGGTCTTATAGGATTATATATATCGGAGAGTAGGATTCTTTTACTCCTTAGTCCCTTCGTTGCTCTAGTGAGGCCTCCTGACGTAGAGTTTTGACTCTTCTCTTCTCAAATTTCACTAATTTTTTTAGGATCACGGGGGTATCTTGGAATCGTTCTGATGGTTTTGTGATGAGAACATTGTTCTTGGTGCCTCCTGACATTTAGGGGTTGTGGCAGTGTCCCGGGGAGTTGAGCTCCGAGGTGTTGTCGTCACAATTTTATCGTTGCGGTTCTGGAATACCTGAGTTTTGCTGACATCCAAAATCTCTTTTATGCAGTTGTTGGTGAGATAACCTCGACGCCACCCAGTACTGGGGCGGGAGTTCGGGAGTATTGCCATAACTCATATAACGGATGCTTTTCGAAGGTTGAGGTAAATGATTTCCGAAGGTTTCTTGGTTATGTGTTGAAGGATGGAACAAGCTGGATGTAGGGATTGTTAGTTTGGGTGAGATATTATGCTTCCCCTATATCCCCAACACCTGATTGCATAACCGGAAAGTTTCGGGAGTTTATAAGTGGGAATTCAAGTATATCGTTGGATATCTTTCCAACAGACACATGATACGAGATGGGATCTATCGTATGTTTGTTTCCGGCTTATTCTACAAGCCAACCCTTTGTTTTGTTTTCAATTGTGGTTTTCGAGTTGCTTCGAAGTCAAATGTGAAATCCATACCTTGCCTAAACGGTGTTCTCATATTTCTATGTGAATACTAATCCTTCATGATAATCGAGATTGTCATGTAAATCCTTTTCAACTGGCGTTTTCTCTTCAAGTGGATCCGATCATTTTCAACATCCGCAAGATCAATTATCAGTTCTTCTCAACGGTGCTCATTTCATCCATCCCAAGATGCCTTTGTTTTCCCGCCCTCCCACCCTTTTCCTTTAAGGACTCAAATATCTTAATCGAGTATCCTTTTATTTATGGGAAGTCTCTCCATTCTTTTCTGTCAATGTTTCTTACCCGGTGGTTCTCATGAAGATGTTCTACTAGTTCATCATTCCTCTTTTCTTTTATCTTCTCCGGTAGATTCAATTCAAGCTTTGGTGTTGAGCTTATTCCTTTCATTTGTCCAATGTTTCTCCATGCCGATGCACCTCTTAATCTTTCACCTCTCGCTATTCAATTGTTCCGGAGTGCTGAAGATATCTCAGAAGATTCGTGTTCTCATTCCTAAACCGTTCAAGCTATTTCGAGGTTGTTATCTCATCCAAGCCATTTTATTCAAACGGTGCAATCTCTCTTTTAAATCTCTTCAATGGTGTTTCTTTTGAGTGGGCCCTAACCCACAGGTCTTTTCCCAGGATCTTACCTGACTCTTCTAATTTTACCAGAGCTATTCTCAAATCTTTCAAAGTTTGACGTAAGAATGCTTTGTTATCAGTCAAATGCCTTGTCCTAGATCTTTCATATCGTTTCATCGTTGGTTAACCCTTTCTAATTTTTCATTCCGGAGTACCTCATAAATTCATGGTGGTGTTTCTCATCGTCATTCTCGGATTTGAAGACCGAAGAAGAGTTTTCCTCCTAATTTATCCGTTCTCTCAAAGATTCGTGATTCTAGCTTGTTGCCATCCTCTCATAATTGTTTTCGATTGTGAGAATTATTTTCACCCATCCGGAGCATTTCATGAGTTGTTTCCATTTCTTTCCTCCGAAGGCCATCTTTTCAAATATTATTCATTCCAGTTTTCAGATATTGTTCTCCAAATCTTAGCGGTGCATCATTCAGTATTATCTAATCAGCTCGTGATCTATTCGTTCTCATGTATCTAAATTCTCTCAAGTATCTTCTTTTGTTTTCCAATTATTCCCGGTGATTTGTTCCTTTGCTACGTTCATTTTCAATTCTTACAATGATTCGTTCAAGAGTTCTCTTCCTTGGTTATCATATCAATTTATTCATTGTTTCAATCCTTCCGATGGTTCGTTGAAGATTTTCCCAAGTTTGCGCCATATCTATCTTAATCCTTTCAACGAGAATAAGTAGTATGCCAAATCCGTTGCTTGTCATCAATTTAAATTGGTGAGGGATACACATAACTTAATTCTTAGTCTTGTTTCATCCAAGTGATCTAATTCCTTATTCCGGAAGTTCATCGAAATTCTTGATTTCATTTGTTTCATCTTTTTCTTTTCCCGGAGTTCCAAGCTCTCTCAATTATCTCATCGCGAAGCTCCATCTAAATCATCGCAAGGCTTCACCTTGTGTTTCAACTTCTCTTTCATTTCAATTGATCATTCTTTTGTTACCGGAGTTCTTCATGGAGACTCTACATGTTGGTTCATAAAGGATTTAATTCCTTCTCGAAGCGTTCATCAAGATTCTTTTCAGAGGAGCTCAAGTTTTCTTCATCTTGCAATCCGGAGTGCAATTGTTCTCCCTTATCTTTTGAGGTGGTAATATATCATTCTTCCTTCACAAGGATGAGGTATTTTAACCCATCACTTTCTTCCATGGAGTTATCTTGGGTTAAATTTCACCTAAAGCTTTCCCTAAGGATTGTTGCTAATTATGGCGCTCATAAATGACCCAAGTTCTTCATTTATCCTCCCGATGAAATAAGTTTCTCGTCTGCTTGTTCATATCAATCCAATCCATTGTTTTTTCGGTAGTGACAGAATTTCACCTCAAGTTTTCGAGATGTTTTCCATAAGCCCACTACTAGCTTATTCGTTTCGTTGTTGATAATCCAACAACTCCGTTCTAGCATTTGTTGTAAGCGTGCTCTCTCAAAATCTTGTTTTTCCCTTTGTTCCTTCCATTCCATTCTTTCATTTCTTTCGGAGGCATGGTTGTTGCTTTCTTCACTCATCATCTCGATGTATGTGGATCGTGTTCTTTTCATGCTTATCCATTTAACCGGAGTGTGGTGCCCTCTGCTCAAGTTCTTTTCGCCTTACCTAGTCTTGCATCTCTTTTCAACCGGAGTGATGTCCGAATTTGTTCGTCCTTGTTCCTCTTTCCTAACGGAGTGTTTTCAACTTTGTTCATCTTCGTGGTATTCTTTCTTGAAATTTGTTTAACCTTTCAAGGTTCTTTGGTTTCACTTGTTTGTCAAAGAAGCAACTTAATTTTACCTCCTTCTATTCCTCTTCTGTTTTCCATCCGCTGCCATCCTAGATCTCGGGACGAGATCCTCTTGTAGTGGTGGAGTGTTGTGACGCCCCGAGACCGTTGCGCCAGGTGTCTTCCAGTTATTCGCTGTTGTTGCCTTGTCAGTTGTTTGCGTGTCATGCATTTCATATCATGTCATCATATGCATCTCATTTGCATACATGTTCGTCTCATGCATCCGAGCTTTTTCCCCGTTGTCCGTTTTGTAATCCGACACTCCTATGTCATCCGATGTTCCCCTTTTTCCTCTTTTCGTGTGCGGGTGTTAAAGTTTCTCTAAATGGACCGATATTTTTCAAGCGGCCTTGGTACACCACTGGTAGACCGCCTGTCAAGTTTTGTGCCATTTGGAGTCCGTTTGATACTCCAACGATTAACCGAGGAACAGTGAAGGCCTTGTGTGTGTTGCAGCCCAACACCCCTCCAAACTGGCCCAAAACCGATCCAAACCCCCTCCATCCTCTCGGTTGTTCGATCACGATCGTGTGGCCGAAAACCGGACCTTATTTGGACTCTCCTAGCTCCCTCTACCTATATATATGTCCTCTCCCCCGAAAATTTCGCGGATGAACCCTAGACTTCTTCCCCTCGCGCCGCCGGACAAAAATCCCCCCTGCCCGGACATGTCCGCCTCGTCCCACACCCAATCTTGTGCCGCCACGTGGCTTCGCCGCCTTCCCCGCGCCGCCGGCCCACGGAGCCCATCCCGGGCCCGCACGGGCCGAAGCCGCCGCCGCCCGGCTCGCTTCGCCCCGCCGCCTCACACGCCTCGCCGGCGTTGGCCTCCGCGCGCCGCCTCGCCACCGTGC
>NC_041386.1:422736464-422763727 GCF_002162155.2 Triticum dicoccoides | reverse complement strand
GCCACCGTGCCAGAACTCCACCGCCTCGCCGGTGCCCGCCGACCGCCGCCGCCTCCCGCGTCCCCGTGCCTCGCCCCGGCGCGCCGACGTCAACTCCGGCCGGATCCGGCGAGATCCGGCCCAGAACCTCACAGGTGGATGAGATCCACCGGTCCCTCCAACCAAATGCCCTCGCCCCGCCCGGATCCTTCCGTCCCGGGTTGAGCCCATCCCGAGTTGACTTTCGAGAGGTTGATTTTTCTCTAAGTCCCCAGATCTGTGACATTTTCTAACTCTGTTCTTCATGGCATAACTTCTCACCCGTAGCTCCATTTTGCATCCATGATATATCAAAATGTTCATCTGGATGTCCTCTTCATTTTGTTCCATTGTGTCATTCCTGTTGGAGTCCATCTTGATGCCCAAATTTTTGATGCAAGAGTGCTATAAAATATTAGTTCCTGATTCTTATCAGTTTTTGAGCATTTGTCATTTTTGCCATGATTATTGTGTGCTGCATATGAGCATGAGCTCTACATGTGTTTTGGGCTATGTCATGCCATCTTTACAGGGGTGTATGCCATGTACCTTTGTGATCAATGTGGTGATCAATGAGTTGAATCTCAGACAAAGGAGATGGTTGGAGCTCATCAAGGATTATGATTTGAAATTGCATTATCACCCTGGAAAGGCTAACGTAGTAGCTGACGCGTTAAGCCGTAAGAGCCATGTCAACACCCTAATGACGGGAGATTTACCAAGGGAGTTAGCCAAAAATCTTCGAGAGCTATGTTTGGAAATAGTCCCGAGAGGCTATGTAGCAGCATTGGAGATTCAGTCTACTTTGATGGATAAGATCAGAGAAGCTCAAAGGACTGACAAGGAGATTGCTTCTATTAAGGATAAAATGAGCAAAGGAAAAGCTAAGGGATTTCGTGAGGATGAGCAGGACACCCTATGGTTTGAAGACCGTGTTTATGTGCCAAATGATCCGGAGATCAAGAAGTTAATTTTACAAGAGGCCCATGATTCACCGTATTCGATTCACCCAGGAAATACCAAGATGTATTTGGATTTGAAGGATATTTTCTGGTGGACCGGAATGAAGAAGGATATTGCGGAGTATGTAGCAGTTTGTGATGTATGTCAGAGAGTGAAGGCAGAGCATCAGAAGCCAGTAGGATTGCTACAACCATTGCCGATACCCGAATGGAAGTGGGATAAGCTAGGCATGGATTTTATTACAGGATTGCCCAGAACACGTTCAGGCTATGACTCGATATGGGTTGTAGTAGATCGTTCGACAAAGGTAGCTCATTTAATTCCAGTAAAGACTACCTATACCAGTGCAAAGTTGGCAAAGATATACATGACCAGGATCGTATGTCTGCATGGAGTTCCAAGGAGCATTGTATCAGACAGAGGAACCCAGTTTACCTCAAAGTTCTGGAATCAGTTGCATGAGACTTTGGGAACTAGACTGGAGTTTAGCACATCTTTTCATCCGCAGACAAATGGACAGACTGAGAGAGTCAATCAGATTTTGGAGGATATTCTAAGAGCTTGTGCGCTAGATTACGGATCTAGTTGGGACGAGAATTTGCCGTATGCAGAGTTCTCTTACAACAACAACTATCAATCCAGGTTGAAGATGGCCCCTTTCGAAGCCTTGTACGGAAGGAGGTGCAGGACCCCATTGTCCTGGGATGAAGTTGGAGACCGCCAGTTATTTGGACCGGATCTGATAAAGGAGTCTGAACAGAAAGTGAAATTAATTCGCGACAGGCTGAAGGTAGCTCAATCTAGGCAGAAGAGTTATGCAGATTCTAAACGCAAGGAGACAGTTTACGAAGTCGGAGACCGAGTTTATCTTCCAGTATCACCACTTCGAGGAGTTAAGCGTTTTGGAGTTAAGGGAAAGATAGCACCACGTTTTGTAGGCCCATACAAAGTTTTGGAGCGTATGGGAAAAGTAGCCTATAAGTTGGAATTGCCCGAAGGATTGTCAGGAGTTCACGACGTGTTCCATGTATCCCAGTTGAAGAAGTGCCACGCAGAGATGGCTGACATACCGCTGAGAGATACGGTACCACCGGAAGCGATCCAGTTGGATAGTGATTTGACCTATGAGGAGAAACCAGTTAAGATTCTAGAGTATGCCAGTCGAGTCACCCGCAGAAAGGTTATCAAGTTTTGCAAGGTTCAGTGGAGCCACCACACGGAGGATGAAGCCACCTGGGAACGAGAGGAAGATTTGCTGAAGGACCACCCTCACCTATTTTCTAGCCAACCCGAATCTCGAGGGCGACATTCATCTTAAGGGGGGTAGCTTTGTAACATCCCAAATTTTCAATTTGGAATGTTATACACTAGATCATCATTGCGTATCATATTTATTGCATTTTGGTTGATCCTAGAAATTTCACGAAACTCAAGGACCCTCGGAGAGAGTTGGGGATTTCGTTATTTTCATATTTGAGTTGTCTCAAATTTTGAAAATAGGATCATTTGATTTTATTTATTTTATCTTCAATTATTTCTATTATAAAAATTATGAGAGAGGGAATAAAATGACTTTCCCAAAATAAAGAAATATTGAGGATTTAATAAAAAAATCAACTAAGTTTTTATTTGGTTTTATTTGCTATTTTATTTGAATTTAGGAAAAATGCGCGTTTTTCAAAATTGCATTTAGGCCCCAAATAAATGTTCATCCTGTGCTGCTTGATTTTAGAAGCCGGGGGAAATTTATTTCGGGATTTTTGGAGTCCGTTTAGTAGTCCTTTTGTTTTTTTGTGAGTGTATCTTTATTTAAAAAAACGCAACCGACCTACGGGCCGTGTCCGACCCGGACACTAGGCCCGTCCGGCTTTATAAGCCGGGGAGGCCCAGCCGGACCCCCCCAAACCCTAGCCGCCCTAGCCCCGCGCCGCCGCCGCCTTTGCCGCGCCGTCGCCGCCTTGCCACCGCCGCCCCTCGCCGTCGCGCCCCGCGCCGCCCCACCGCCGCCTCGCTGCTGCACTGCCATTCGCCGGACCGCCGCCGCCGCCGTTCGCGGGAACGCCGGAGGTAGTTTTTTTTTCTTTTCGCCCCGGTTTTTTTCGAAAAACCGGTCGGTTTTTCCGACAGTTTTGTTCGTTTTTTTAGTTTCGGTTTTTTATATAGATCGAGTTTTCCAGTTTATTTAAATAGTGAGTGTTCGCCTGTTCGTACGTTTTAACGAACGTTCGTCGTTTTTCTTTTTCTTGGATTAAATCCGCGATTTTCTGATCACGATCTCTGATCCGATTTTCGTTTTAGTCTAACTTTTCGCTCGTTTATTGGAGTCAGGCGATTCAAGCGCCTGGAGTTTCATCTCGAAACTCTCTTTCCATTTAACCAACTCAAACAAGTTTTTGCCACTGTAAAAATTTCCTTAGATCCAGAATAGTAAACGAAGCCTGTTTCTTTTGCCGCTTGTCTTTCGTTGCTTTGTTCGATTTGATTCCTTTTGCCAACCAGAGTTCTTAAGTTGAACTTTCTGGTTTGATCTCTTATTTGAGTTTTACCCGTGCATTAGTGAGTACTTATTGTATGCTTGTTTGTTTGCGTTAGAGTACCCACAGTGCGCCACTTGTTACGTCGAATCACTAGGTTTCCCGGATCATCAGCAAGGCAAGTAACACTTTGATTATACCTCCTACTACCCAGTTTTATTGCATTAGATCAATCCTCACACATTGCATGATTAGGATCTAATTAAATTTGTGGGTTTGGGAAGTAGTTTAGGTAGTACCTATTACCTGTTTATTATCAAACCTTTGGGAGTTACTTCTACGTTTGCTTATTATGCCATGCTATGCTAGTAGACGTGGATTGGGTGAGTGTATCCATGACAGATGTGAGATTGTTAATTAATGGTTTATTTAAGGTGGCAACTTAAACACACATCTAGGTGGATTGAGGTACCTGCGTATTCCAGGATTTGCTTGTTGTTTTTCAGACCACCACCCAGGCTCAAAAGGGATCATGAGATTGTTCATGCTAGAAACTTCCGTGTGCAGCTACAAGCTATTATGGGCTCTAGCATAGTTGACTAAGTCGTGCGAACTCTTACAGTGGTAGACTAGCAGATGTAGGGGATGTAGGTGGTACAGTCTACCCATCGTAAGGTGCTAGCGCTTCTGAAAGACTATGTCTCGGTCATCCGTTTCTCAAACACCATGTAGTGCGAGAAATCCAACGGAGGAGATCGAGACTTGTGGGGAAAAGTGTGCAAACCTCTGCAGAGTGTATACACTAATCATGGTTAGCCGTGTCCCCGGTTATGGACATCTTGAGTATCTAGTACTTGGATTATCATGTGAATCTCATCATGTTACTCAAAAAAATTAATTTTGATGGGTTTGTTTAATGATGATGCTTAATTGGGATTGAGAATGCTGTAAAACATTCTCAATGATTAACAACCACCATGATAGTTAAATAAATTCATTCCTTTGCAGTAGGGAATAATTGGCTTTACGCAAAACTATAACCATAGAGCTCTCCACCAGCCAAATATGCATACAGAATAGCTGTTTCATTCCATCATTCTCTATGTGTTACATTGCCAGCATACTCCATGTGCTGACCCGTTTCGGGCTGCAATGTTAATATTACAGACTTTTCAGACGATGATTAAGGAGTTTTAGGTCGTGGTTCTATACTCAGTGATGCCGTTGGAGTTGATGGACTCACTTATCTTCTAAGCCTTCCATTGTTATCGTTATTAGACGGCCTTAAGCCATATTTATTGTAATAAGTTCTCTTTTGAGACACTCGATGTAATAAGTGTGTGATTGCTACTCTGTTATAAATCCTTCAAGTACTGTGTGTGTCAGCATTACTGATCCAGGGATGAAACCGGAGCACAGAGATTGGACTGTTTGAGGTCTGGTCGCTACACGTCCCGTCCGTCGCCGCTTCGCATCGCTTCGACACGCGCCCAGGCTGGCGATGCATGCAACACCATGTAGGCAGGCAGGCAGCTGAGGTGGCGTGGTGGTAGGGCCTTGATGAAGATCTGCATGCCGCCACACAGGTGCTTGCTGATTTGGCTTGGAAGCTGCATGTTGCCATGCAGGTGCCTGCCCAGCTGGTTGGGCTGACAGCTGTCTGTGAACGGCGGTGGAGTCTTGGCTGATGCGGGCCTAGGAGTGGCCCTGCTGACGTCCTCTGCAAGGGTCTTTCCGGGGGCCCGACAAGGGTCTTGCCGGGGCGTTGCTGTCATCCCCGGCAAGGGTCTTGCCGGGGGTCATGTGGATTTCCTCTGCTAGGATCCTGCCGAGGGTCGCCGTCTTCTAGTCCTCATCTGAACTCATATGTGTATGAGCTTGATGAAGATTTGCATGTCACCACAAAGGAGCCTCCCGAGCCCTTGTTACGACGCAGTTGCTTGGGTTGGAGCCGGTGGGCTCTGCTACGTCTTGAGATTGCGTTTCTTTTCCCCGAAGAGGAAGGGATGATGCAGCAGAGTAGCGTAAGTATTTCTCTCAGTTTTTGAGAACCAAGGTATCAATCCAGTAGGAGGCCACGCTCAAGTCCCTCGTACCTGCACAAAGCGATAGCTACTCGCAACCAACGCGATTATGGGTTGTCAATCCCTTCACGGTCACTTATGAGAGTGAGATCTGATAGATATAATATTTTTGGTATTTTTGGTATAAATATGCAAAGTAAAAAGTAAAGGCAAGATTAAAGTGATGGAGATTGATATGATGAGAATAGACCCAGGGGCCATAGGTTTCACTAGCGGCTTCTCTCAAGAGCATAAGTATTCTACGGTGGGTGAACAAATTACTGTTGAGCAATTGACAGAATTGAGCATAGTTATGAGAATATCTAGGCATGATCATGTATATAGGCATCACGTCCGTGACAAGTAGACCGAAATGATTCTGCATCTACTACTATTACTCCACTCATCGACTGCTATCCAGCATGCATCTAGAGTATTAAGTTAAAAACAGAGTAACACCTTAAGCAAGATGACATGATGTAGAGAGATAAATTCATGCAATATGAAATAAACCCCATCTTGTTATCCTCGATGGCAACAATGCAATACGTGCCTTGCTGCCCCTTCTGTCACTAGGAAAGGACACCGCAAGATCGAACCCAAAGCTAAGCACTTCTCCCATGGCAAGAACTACCAATCTAGTTGGCCAAACCAAATGGATAATTCGAAGAGACTTGCAAAGATAACCAATCATACATAAAAGAATTCAGAGAAGATTCAAATATTATTCATAGATAGACTTGATCATAAACCCACAATTCATCGGTCTCAATAAACACACCGCAAAAAGAAGATTACATCGAATAGATCTCCACAAGAGAGGGGGAGAACTTTGTATTGAGATCCAAAAAGAGAGAAGAAGCCATCTAGCTACTAACTATGGACCTGAAGGTCTGAGGTAAACTACTCACACTTCATCGGAGAGGCTATGATGATGTAGAAGCCCTTCGTGATGGCGGCCCTCTTTTGGCGGAGCTCTGGAACAGTCCCCAAGATGGGATCTCGTGGATACAGAAAGTTGCGGCGGTGGAATTAGGTTTTTTGGCTCCTATTCTGATCGTTTGGGGGTACGTAGGTATATATAGGAGGAAGGAGTACGTCGGTGGAGCACCAAGGGGCCCACGAGGCAGGGGGCGCGCCCTAGGGGGGGCGCCCCCCACCCTCGTGACCTCCTCTTTGACTCCTTGGAGTAGGGTCCAAGTCTCCTGGATCATGTTCGGTGAGAAAATCATGTTCCCGAAGATTTTATTCCGTTTGGACTCCGTTTGATATTCCGTTTCTTCGAAACACTGAAATAGGCAAAAAAACAGCAATTCTGGGCTGGGCCTCCGGTTAATAGGTTAGTCCCAAAAATAATATAAAAGTGGAAAATAAAGCCCAATATAGTCCAAAACAGTAGATAATATAGCATGGGGCAATCAAAAATTATAGATACGTTGGAGATGTATCAGACATCCCCAAGCTTAATTCCTGCTCGTTCTCGAGTAGGTAAATGATAAAAAGAGAATTTTTGATGCGGAGTGCTACTTGGCATAATTTCAATGCAAATCTTCTTAATTGTGATATGAATATTCAGATTAGAAAGATTCAAGACAAAAGTTCATATTGACATAAAAATAATAATACTTCAAGCATACTAACAAAGCAATTATGTCTTCTCAAAATAACATGGCCAAAGAAAGTTATCCCTACAAAATCATATAGTCTGGCTATGCTCTATCTTCACCACACAAAGTATTTAAATCATGCGCAACCCCGATGGCAAGCCAAGCAATTGTTTCATACCCTAACTTTTCCAAAACTTTTTCAATCTTCACGCAATACATGAGCATGAGCCATGGATATAACCCTATAGGTGGAATAGAATGGTGGTTGTGGAGAAGACACAAAGGAGGGGAAGATAGTCTCACATCAACTAGGCGTATCAACGGGCTATGGAGACGCCCATCAATAGATATCAATGTGAGTGAGTAGGGATTGCCATGCAACGGATGCACTAGAGCTATAAATGTATGAAAGCTCAACAAAAGAAACTAGTGGGTGTGCATCCAACTCGCTTGCTCACGAAGACCTAGGGCACTTGAGGAGGCCCATCATTGGAATATACAAGCCAAGTTCTATAACATAAAATTCCCACTAGTATATGAAAGTGATAACATGAGAGACTCTCTACTATGAAGATCATGGTGCTACTTTGAAGCACAAGTGTGGTAAAAGGATAGTAGCATTGCCCCTTTTTATTTATTTTCTCTTTTGTTTGGGGCCTTATTTTTTTCTTTGGCCTTTCTCTTTTTTTGGGACAATGCTCTATTAAATGATGATCATCACACTTTTATTTATTTACAACTCAATGATTACAACTCGATTCTAAGACAAAGTATGACTCTATATGGATGCCTCCGGCGGTGTACCGGGATATGCAATGAATCAAGAGTGACAAGTATGAAGAAATTATGAACGGTGGCTTTGCCACAAATACTATGTCAACTACATGATCATGCTAAGCAATATGACAATGATGAATGTGTCATGATGAACTAGATGGTGGAAAGTTGCATGGCAATATATCTCGGAATGGCTATGGAAATGCCATAATAGGTAGGTATGGTGGCTATTTTGAGGAAGGTATATGGTAGGTGTATGATACCGGCGAAAGGTGCGCGGTATTAGAGAGGCTAGCAAAGGTGGAAGGGTGAGAGTGCGTATGATCCATGGACTCAACATTAGTCATAAAGAGCTCATATACTTATTGCAAAAATCTAGAAGTTATCAAAGCAAAGTATTACGTGCATGCTCCTAGGGGAATAGATTGGTAGGAAAAGACCATCGCTCGTCCCCGACCGCCACTCACAAGGAAGACAATCAATAAATAAATCATGCTCCGACTTCATCACATAACAGTTCACCATACGTGCATGCTACGGGAATCACCAAGTTTAACACAAGTATTCTTTAAATTCACAACTACTCAACTAGCATGACTTTAATATTATCACCTCCATATCTCAAAACAATTATCAAGCTTCAATCTTTTCTTAGTATTCAACACACTCAAAAGAAAGTTTCACAAATCTTGAATACCAAGCATATTATTATTAAGCAAATTACCATGCTATTAAGAGACTCTCAAAATAATTTAAGTGAAGCATGAGACATCAATAGTTTCTTTAAAACAAATCCACCACTGTGCTCTAAAAGATCTAAGTGAAGCACATAGAGCAGAATTATAACGCTCAAAACATATAAGTGAAGCACATAGAGCAAAACTACATAGCTCAAAAGATATAAGTGAAGCACATAGAGCAAAACTACATAGCTCAAAAGATATAAGTGAAGCACATAGAGTATTCTATCAAATTTTAATTCATGTATGGCTCTCTCAAAAGGTGTGTACAGCAAGGATGATTGTGGCATACTAAGGCACAAAGGCACAAATAATACAAGACGCTCCAAGCAAAACACATATCATGTTGGTGAATAAAAATATAGCTCCGAGTAAATTACCGATGGAAGTGGACGAAAGAGGGGATGCCTTCCGGGGCATCCCCAAGCTTTGACTTTTTGGTGTCCTTGGATTATCTTGGGAGTTCCATGGGCATCCCCAAGCTTAGGCTCTTGCCACTCCTTGTTCCATAATCCATCAAAAGAATTCACCCAAAACTTGAAAACTTCACAACACAAAACTCAAAATAGAAAACTCGTGAGCTCCATTAGCGAAAGAAAACAAAAGACCACTTCAAGGTACTGTAATGAACTCATTCTTTATTTATATTGGTGTTAAACCTACTGTATTCCAACTTCTCTATGGATTATAAACTATTTTACTAACCATAGATTCATCAAAATAAGCAAACAACACACGAAAAACAGAATCTGTAAAAAACAGAACAGTCTGTAGTAATCTGTAGCTAGCGCAATATCTAGAACCCCAAAAATTCTAAAATAAATATCTGGACGTGAGTAATTTATCTATTAATCATCTGAAAAAAGAATTAACTAAATAACACTCTTCAAATAAAAATTACAGCAGTTCTCGTGAGAGCTAAAGTTTCTGTTTTTTACAGCAAGTTCAACAAGGCTTTCCCCAAGTCTTACCAACGGTTCTACTTGGCACAAACACTAATTAAACACAAAAAACACAAACAAAACAGAGGCTAAATAATTTATTTATTACTAAGCAGGAGCAAAAATCAAGGAATAAAAATAAAATTGGGTTGCCTCCCAACAAGCGCTATCATTTAACGCCCCTAGCTAGGCATAAAAGCGAGGATAGATCTACGTATTGCCATCTTTGGTAGGCAATTCTTAGATGAGGCATCTATTTCCCTTAGGAATTTCTTTATTTCTAGTTATTATCAAACTTTTAGGGACAAGATTGAAAAATTCATTTGTAGCAATCGGTTCCTTAATGATAGCAAAAAGATTAGGATGAATACTTATAGATTTAAGATCCGCAGTTTCCTTACTAGATGATTCACCCTTATTTTTAGGAACATACCCTCAAGTTTATCAATTCTAGTAGAATCTAAGTTTATCTTCTCATTAACTATGGGTCCCTTTTCCTTAATATTTTTCAGAGTCATTCCTACCTTAGATCCGTATTGAGTAATTTGATTATGGATCTTTTTATCTAGATTTTCAATTAATTCAATAGTAGAAACTTTATTTTCAATAATTTCAAGTCTTTGCATAACATGCTCCAAAGTTAACATGGTTCCATTAACCAAAAGAGGTGGTGAGCCAAATAAATTTAGCATAGCATTATAAGAATCAAAAGTATGGCTACCCAAGAAGTTCCCTCCGGTAATGGTATCGAGGATATATCTATACCAAGGATTAACACCTACATAAAAATTGCAGAGAAGAACTAAGGTAGATTGCTTCCTGGTAGATCTATTTTGAGCATTGCAAATTCTATACCAAGCATCTTTTAGATTTTCTCCCTCCCTTTGTTTAAAATGTAGAACTTCACTCTCGGGAGACAACGGGGAAGATATGAGACTAGCCATGGCGACAAGCAAACAAACTAGCACACAAGCAAACAAGAGCAAACGGGTAAAAGAGGCAAATAGAGAGGGAGGATAGAGAGAGGGCGAATAAAACGGCAAGGGTGAAGTGGGGGAGAGGAAAACGAGAGGCAAATGGCAAATAATGTAATGCGAGAGATAGGGATTGTGATGGGTACTTGGTATGTTGACTTTTTGCGTAGACTAGCCGGCAACGGTGCCAGAAATCCTTCTTTCTATGTCTTGAGCTTGCATTGGTTTTCCCCGAAGAGGAAGGGATAATGCAGCAGAGTAGCGTAAATATTTCCCTCAGTTTTTGAGAACCAAGGTATCAATCCAGTAAGAGGCCACGCTCAAGTCCCTCGTACCTGCACAAAGCGATAGCTACTCACAACCAACGCGAATAGGGGTTGTCAATCCCTTCACGGTCACTTACGAGAGTGAGATCTGATAGATATAATATTTTTGGTATTTTTGGTATAAAGATGCAAAGTAAAAAGTAAAGGCAAGATTAAAGTGATGGAGATTGATATGATGAGAGTAGACCCGGGGGCCATAGGTTTCACTAGTGGCTTCTCTCAAGAGCATAAGTATCCTACAGTGGGTGAACAAATTACTGTTGAGCAATTGACAGAATTGAGCATAGTTATGAGAATATCTAGGCATGATCATGTATATAGGCATCACGTACGTGACAAGTAGACCGAAACAATTCTGCATCTACTACTATTACTCCACTCATCGACTGCTATCCAGCATGCATCTAGAGTATTAAGTTAAAAATAGGGTAATGCCTTAAGCTAGATGACAAGATGTAGAGAGATAATTCATGCAATATGAAATAAACCCCATCTTGTTATCCTCGATGGCAACGATGCAATACGTGCCTTGCTGCTCCTTCTGTCACTAGGAAAGGACACCGCAAGATCGAACCCAAAGCTAAGCACTTCTCCCATGGCAAGAACTACCAATCTAGTTGGCCAAACCAAACGGATAATTCGAAGAGACTTGCAAAGATAACCAGTCATACATAAAAGAATTCATAGAAGATTCAAATATTATTCATAGATAGACTTGATCATAAACCCACAATTCATCGGTCTCAACAAACACACCGCAAAAAGAAGACTATATCGAATAGATCTCCACAAGAGAGGGGGAGAACTTTGTATTGAGATCCAAAAAGAGAGAAGAAGCCATCTAGCTACTAACTATGGACCCGAAGGTCTGAGGTAAACTACTCACACTTCATTGGAGAGGCTATGATGATGTAGAAGCCCTCCGTGATGACGGCCCTGTTCTGGCGGAGCTCCGGAACAGGCCCCAAGATGGGATCTCGTGGATACAGAAAGTTGCGATGGTGGAATTAGTTTTTTTGGCTCCTGTTCTGATTGTTTGGGGGTACGTAGGTATATATAGGAGGAAGGAGTACGTCGGTGGAGCACCGAGGGTCCCACGAGGCAGGGGGGCGCGCCCTAGGGGGGGCACCCTCGTGACCTCCTCTTTGACTCCTTGGAGTAAGGTCCAAGTCTCCTGGATCACGTTCGGTGAGAAAATCACGTTCCCAAAGATTTTATTCCGTTTGGACTCCGTTTGATATTTCGTTTCTTCGAAACACTGAAATAGGCAAAAAACAACAGTTCTGGGCTAGGCCTCCGGTTAATAGGTTAGTCCCAAAAATAATATAAAAGTGGAAAATAAAGCCCAATATAGTCCAAAACAATAGATAATATAGCATGGAGCAATCAAAAATTATAGATACATTGGAGACGTATCAGGCTCAAGGGTGGCTCGCTCTGCTGGTGTTGGGCAAGTTTCCCCGGCAAGGCTCTTGCCGGGGCTGCGGGGTCCCGCCTCGGCATGGATCTTGCCGAGGTAGTCCACCTCTCCCTCTTGCCCTCCTGTGCTTCCGGTCTTGGCGTCGCCTTGGTTGTCTTGTGCTTTGGCTTCTCTCCGGTTTCCCTCCTTTGCCCTGCTAAGTGTGGCCGCGGCGCGTGGCTCTGACTGCCCATGCACAAGTAAAGGGGTCAAAAGGAGAAACCCTACTTTTGTACACCGACAAGGTGGAATAGAATATGATGGTGGAGGTTGTGTGGAGAAGAAAAAAAGGGAGAAAGTGTCACATCAACGCGGCTAATCAACGGGCTATGGAGATGCCCATCAATTGATGTCAATGCGAGGAGTAGGGATTGCAATGCAACAGATGCACTAGAGCTATAAGTGTATGAAAGCTCAAACTGGAAACTAAGTGGGTGTGCATCCAATTTGCTTGCTCATGAAGACCTCGGGCATTTGTGGAAGCCCATCATCGGAATATACAAGCCAAGTTCTATAATGAAAATTCCCACTAGTATATGAAAGTGTTAACTCAAGAGACTCTCCATATGAAGAACATGGTGCTACTCTGAAGCACAAGTGTGGTAAATGGATAGTAGCATTGGCCCTTCTCTCTTTTCTCTCATTTTTTTCTCTTTTTTCTTTTTTTCTTTTTTGTAGGCTTCTTTGGCCTCACTCTTTTTTGGGGGGCTTCTCTAGCCACTTTTATTTTGATAACCTCACATGGGACAATGTTGTAATAATGATGATCATCACACTTTTATTTACTTACAACTCAATATTACAACTCGATACTAGAACAAAGGTATGACTCTATTTGAATGCCTCCGGCGGTGTACCGGGATATGCAATGAATCAAGAGTGACATGTATGAAAGAATTATGAAAGTGGCTTTGCCACAAATACGATGTCAACTACATGATCATGCAAAGCAATATGACAATGATGGAACGTGTCATAATAAATGGAACGATGAAAAGTTGCATGGCAATATATCTCGGAATGGCTATGGAAATGCCATAATAGGTAGGTATGGTGGCTGTTTTGAGGAAGATATAAGGAGGCTTATGTGTGATAGAGTGTATCATATCACGGGGTTTGGATGCACCGGTGAAGTTTGCACCAACTCTCGAGGTGAGAAAGGGCAAAGCACGGTACCGAAGAGGCTAGCATTGATGGAAGGGGGAGAGTGCGTATAATCCACAGACTCAACATTAGTCATAAAGAACTCACATACTTATTGAAAAAATCTATTAGTCATCGAAACAAAGTACTACACGCATGCTCCTAGGGAGATAGATTGGTAGGAAAAGACCATCGCTCGTCCCCGACTGCCACTCATAAGGAAGACAATCAATAAATACCTCATGCTCCAACTTCGTTACATAACGGTTCACCATACGTGCATGCTACGGGAATCACAAACTTCAACATAAGTATTTCTACAATCTACAACTACCCACTAGCATGACTCTAATATCACCATCTTTATATCGTAAAACTATTCCAGGGAATCAAACGTATCATATTCAGTGATCTACAAGATTTATGTAGGATTTCATGACTAACCATGTGAATGACCAACTCCTGTCATCTCTCTAAATAGATATAAGTGAAGCAAGAGAGTTTCAATTCTTTCTACAAAAGATAATCCCACGCTCTAACAGATATAAGTGAATCAAAAGAGCATTCTATAAATGGCGGTTTTCTATGTGAAGAGAAACAGGCAATCCAAACTTCAAATGGTATAAGTGAAGCACATGAAGCGTTCTATAAAGCCATACTCAAAAGATATAAGTGAAGTGCCATGAGCATTCTATAAATCAACCATGGACTATCTCATACTAGCATGGTGCATAAAAGTAAAGTGAAAACTAAATGCAAACGACGCTCCAAGATTTGCACATATCACATGAACAAAATGAATCCGAAAACATGCCGATACTTGTTGAAGAAAGACGGGATGCCTTTCGGGGCATCCCCAAGTGTGACGCCCCGAGTCCGATGTGCCAGGTGTCTTCCAGTTGTTCACCATTGTTGCCATGTCTTTTGCTTGCGTGTTGTATTTTGCCATGTCATCATCCACATTGCATCCTCATGTTTTCAAAACTTGCATCCGTCCCGGTCTTCCAGTTCTCTCCGTTGTCCATTCTGAGTCCAGACACACTCGCACGCGCCCGCGGCACGTCCGGATATTATTTTTATAAGTGGATGGAAAATGTTCTCGGATTGGGTTGAAAGTTGGCGTGCGGTCTTATTATAGTGTAGATAGACCGCCTGTCAAATTTCATCGCATTCGGAGTTTGTTTGACGCCCCAACGTATAACTATAGCGGCATTATAGCCGGTCTAACATCGGACATTTTCGGTCTCCGGAAATAGATGGCGGGCGCCCTCTCTCTCTCTTCTCCCCCTCGCAGTCTCGCCACAGCCCACCTAGTCCATCCTCCTTCCCCTCTTCACTTCCGGAGTTGTCCGATGCGACCGCACGGTCCAAAACCCTCTCTGCACAGTGCATCGAACCCCTCACGTGCGCGTCCGAAATTGTCCCAGACCCGACCCGGGCAGTTGCCACCGTTGGATTAGGATCATCCCCAAACGTCTACAAAACATCTCTGTTTTGTTTATTGGACTCCCTAACCAATTTATTCTCGATCGCCTAATTACAATCGGACGGACCGAATAACCCCCTAACCCAAGCCACCTACCCTATATAAACAACCCCTAGTCCAATTTCGTCAAACCCTAAATTCTAGCCCCCTTGTCCCATCGCGCCACCGCTGGCCACCTACTCCCCTCTTGCTCGGGATCTCCTACCGATCCAAATCTGTTCGACCCCTTCCCTGTTTTTCAGCGCCGCCCAAATCACAACAGCGAACCACCATCCTCGGCCGTACCCAGCTACTCCAAGACACAAGCTCCGCATCCGCCTCGTCGCCGGCCGACCGATCCAGCAGATGAGCCCTGCGTCGCTCCTTCCTTCCCTTCGCCTGCGTTCTAGTCCCTCCTCTCACATCTCTCTCCCTGAACCAGGACCCGCCTCATCTCCGCCCGCGGGCTACCTCAGAAGTCAGAATGGAGCTCCACCATCGCCCTGGTTTCGGATCCAGCCATCTCCGACGCCTCCTCGCAGGAGCCTGCTGCAGCTCCGCCCCGCCGTCGTTTCTCTCCGCTACCGTCAGAGATGCCACGGCCGCACCCGAGCTGGCCTCGTTCCCTGGCCGTCCTCGCCAGCCTTCGGATTTTGCTCGTCCACGCCGGGGTTTCCCAGTCGTCGCCTACCTCGTCTTCATCGCGCCAAGGTCGGCGCCCATCTGCTCAGCTTGCCTCGCTGCTGCTTCCCGTGCCTGCTTCCGCCAAGCCTCGCCATCCTTCTGCCGGTGCCCACCCGGAGATGAACGCAGCATCGTCCCGCTCGCCTCCTTCATGCACCTGCACTCCATGCCGAGCTTGTCCTCGAGCCCGACGCAGGTCCCGCCGACGAGCCCTGCTCCTTTCCTTGCCATCTCTGTCTCCTTCTCCTGTATCTCTCTCTTCATTTCCTCCCTCTGTTCTTCCTCGCAGGGAACAACCAGAGCACCTCAGTGATCGCCGCCACCGGGATTCGCCAGGTCCGGCGAGGCCCTGCATTCCCTACCTCCTCCCCGCCAAGTTCGCTGCTGCCGTTGTGTTTCTTCCTGACGGGCGCTTCGCCTCTGCTTCAAGGACGAGCCAGGCGTGCCCCGCGTTAACCCTCTGTATCGACCGCGCCAGGTAGCAGTGAGATTCGGCCCAAGCCGCTTCCCTACTACCACATCTCCACCGAGCTGGGCCAGGCCCGTGGTGAGCCTCACCGCTGCGCCCCCTCCCACTGTTGGGCTAGACAGATCCGGCCCTTTTAGTATTTTTTTCCTCGGGACGATTTTGCTATTAATCCAGTGTTTTGCTGTTTTGCAAAAAAAAACCCTCTTAGTTCATACATATAATAACTTAATAACTAAGCATCACCTGTAAAAACTTTATATATGAAAAATGCTTAAAATTGTGTCTAGTTTCATAATATGTCATTTTCACCCATGTTTAAAATGTTTAATATGCTATTTGTTTAAGTTTGCTTAAATAACTTGCTAAAATTGTTTAATTCATAACTAAATAACCGTAACTCGGAATTTAATAAACTTTATATGTAAATGGGGTAGAAAATGCCTAGTTTAACATGGTGCACCCTTATTGCATGTTTAATAACTCTAAAATTGTGTTTAGGATATATCAGTACCAAACCTTAAAATATGCATATGGGGTTTTACCAGAATTGTTGTTGTTGTTTCCGGCCTCATATAAACTTGCTTAAATGTGTAGTTTTCTTTTGCCTCACCTCTTGCCATGCTAATCAACATTTAATATTGTTGAGTACCTAAATGAGAGAGAACTAAATAACTTGAATGTGGTGTTTCGTCAATATGCAACCCATTGCATATTGAGCTCCAATTAACTTGTAGTTTTGCTTGTGCACTTTGCCATGCCATGTATCATTAAACCGGAAATGCATCATACTTGGTTGTGCATCATTCCATGTTTATATGATGTTTGTTTACGATGTTGTTTGCTTCTTTCCGGTGATGCTTCTTCGGGTTGGTTCCGTTAACGTCGCGTTTGTGAGGATCCGTTCGACTAGGTCTGTTTGTCTTCTTCATGGACTCATTCTTCTTCCTTGCGGGTTTTCAGGCAAGATGACCATACCCTCGAAATCACTTCTATCTTTGCTTGCTAGTTGCTCGCTCTTGCTATGCCTATGTTGCGAAACCTACCACTGGCTTATCATGCCTCTCATATTGTTAAGCCAAGCCTCTAACCCACCTTGTCCTAGCAAACCGTTGTTTGGCTATGTTACCGCTTTGCTCAGCCCCTCTTATAGCATTGCTAGGTTCAGGTGAAGATTGAAGTTTGTTCCTTGTTGGAACATGGAGATGTTGTTCCTTGTTGGAACATGTTTACTTGTTGGGATATCACAATATCTCTTATCTAATTAATGCATCTATATACTTGGTAAAGGGTGGAAGGCTTGGCCTTATGCCTGGTGTTTTGTACCACTCTTGCCGCCCTAGTTTTCCGTCATATCGGTGTTATGTTCCCGGATTTTGCGTTCCTTACACGGTTGGGTTATAATGGGAACCCCTTGATAGTTCGCCTTGAATAAACTCCTCTAGCAAGGCCCAACATTGGTTTTACCATTTGCCACCTAGCCTTTTCTTTCCCTTGAGTCGGCCGGCTCAAGGGTCATCTTTATTAAACCCCCGAGCCAGTGCTCCTCTGAGTGTTGGTCCAACCTGTCAGCTGCCAGTGGCCACCAGGGGCAACTCTGGGCTGGCCTACCGGAACCTTGGACAATCCGGTGTGCCCTGAGAAAGAGATATGTGCAGCTCCTATCGGGATTTGTTGGCACATTCGGGTGGCTTTGCTGGTCTTGTTTTACCATTGTCGAAATGTCTTGTAACCGGGATTCCGAGTCTGTTCGGGTCTTCCCGCTAGAAGGAATATCCTTCGTTGACCGTGAGAGCTTGTGATGGGCTAAGTTGGGACACCCCTGCAGGGATTTGAACTTTCGAAAGCCGTGCCCGCGGTTATGGGTAGATGGGAATTTGTTAATGTCTGGTTGTAGAAAACCTGAAGTTGACCTTAATTAAAATACATCAACCACGTGTGTTACCGTGATGGTCTATTCTCGGCGGGGTCCGGGAAGTGAACACGGTGTTGGAGTTATGCTTGACGTAGGTCGTTCTAGGATCACTTCTTGATCATAGTTGTTCTACCATGCTTTTGCCTTCTCTTCTCGCTCTCATTTGCGTAGGTTAGCCACCATATATGCTAGTCGCTTGCTGCAGCTCCACCTCATACCTTTTACCCTACCTATAAGCTTAAATAGTCTTGATCGCGAGGGTGTGGGATTGCTGAGTCCCCGTGACTCACAGATACTTCCAAAACCAGCTTGCAGGTGCCGTTGAACTGTGCAGATGATGCAACCAAGCTCAAGGAGGAGCTCGATGAAGATCTTGTCCTTTGTGTTGTTTCGTTATAGTTGATCAGTAGTAGAGCCCAGTTGGGGACAATCGGGGATCTGTGTAGCATTTGGGGTAGTCTTCTTTTATTTCGGTTCCGTAGTCAGACCCTGATTGTATCTGGATGATGTAATGCTTTATTCATGTATTGTGTGAAGTGGCGAGTGTAAGCCAACTATGTATCTCTTTCCCTTATGTATTACATGGGTTGTGTGAAGATTACCTCATTTGCAACATTGCTTTCAATGCGGTTATGCCTCTAAGTCGTGCTTCGACACGTGGGAGATGTAGCCGCATCGAGGGCGTGACACCAAGCTTAGACGCTTGAGTCTCCTTGAATATTTACTTGGGGTACCTTGGGCATCCCCAATCTTGAGCTCTTGCCTCTCCTCCTTCTCCTCACATTGAGACCTCCTTGATCTTCGAACCTTTCATCCACACAAAACTCAACAGAAAGCTCGGTAAGATCCGTTAGTATAATAAAGCAAATCACTACTCTAAGTACTGTTGCAAACCAATTCATATTTTATTTTTGCATTTTAGCTACTGTAATATAACTTTTACATGGCTTAATCCACTAATATAAATCGATAGTTTCATCAAGACAAGCAAACTATGCGTCAAAAACAGAATCTGTCTTAAACAGGACAGTCTGTAGTAATCTGAACATTCACCATACTTCTAGTAGTCCAAAAACTCTAACAAAATTAGGAAAAATAAAAAAATTGTATAGAAAGACAGTGCAAAACTTTTCATAACCGTTTGACGTTCCAGTAAAAAATGTAAAATCTCGCACTACAGCCTAAGTTTCTGTTTTGCACCGCACAAACCAACAAGCATGTAAACATCCTAAAGGCAAATCTTGGCACATTATTTTTATAATACAATGGATTTGCACTTTATAACAGCACACAACAGAAATAAATGTCTCTCGAAAACTTCCGGGTTGTCTCCCTGGCAGCGCTTTCTTTAAAGCCATTAAGCTGGGCATATATGCTCAAGTAATGGATCCACCCGGATCCCAAGGTGTATCAAAGCCAATTTTAATTAACAATGATTTGTGATTTCATAGTGAGCATAAAGTAACATAGATCATGTAATGTCTAAGTCTAACTCTCTTCCTATGCATCGGCATGTCATAAAAGAACAATTCATGCACACATAGTAAAGGCCAATGCATAGTATAAACAGTTTCTTGCAATTTTATCGTGTGGGAAACATAGAGAGGTGGAGATATAGTTCCTCTCTCATAATAATTGCAAGTAGGAGCAGCAAGCACATGCATATTATATCTATCAAAATCAGTATGTGTAGTAGTAAAACGCAACCCATCAATATAATCCTTAATAAGGGCAAACCTCTCCGATATAGTGTAGTTGGCAGAATTTAAAAAGATAATAGGACTATCATGCGTGGGTGCAATAGCAACAATTTCATGTTTAACATAAGGAACTATAGCAAGTTCATCTCCATAAGCATAATTCATATTGGCATCTTGGCCACAAGCATAGCAAGCATCATCAACAAGCGATATTTCAAGAGAATCAACAGGATCATAACAATCATCACATCAATCATCCTTCGGTAAGCACGAAGGGAAATTAAACAATGTATGAGTTGAAGAGTTACTCTCATTAGAAGGTGAGCACGGGTAGCTAATCCGCTCTACCTCCTTTTGTTCTTCGCTCTCCTCATCATATTTTTCATCCAATGAGCCCACAGTTTCATCAATTCCTTCTTCCATAGACTGCTGCAAAATATTAGTCTCTTCTTGGACA
This sequence comes from Triticum dicoccoides, assembly GCF_002162155.2. Taxonomy (NCBI): domain Eukaryota; kingdom Viridiplantae; phylum Streptophyta; class Magnoliopsida; order Poales; family Poaceae; genus Triticum; species Triticum dicoccoides. The sequence continues at coordinate 422,743,555 of NC_041386.1, read as the reverse complement.
ACGGAGGAGTCCTCAATATATGGTTTAACATAGGAATTAGAAGCATAATTGTCATAAAAATATTTAAGTATGGCAAAATTTTCAGATTCGTAAAGAGTAGCATCACACTTTCCAATCAATGAAGAAATTTCATAAGCACCCTTAAAAGCAACAAATTCTTCAATTTGTTGAACATCATAGTAATTATAAACACCCTTAGCATACGAATATATGATTCCATTATCACTAAACTCACATTGGTAGGGAAGGTGTTTCTTAGGGTCTTCAGAACAACAAGTAAAATCATATATTTCACATAAATTCCAAGCATAGCATTGCAAACGATGAATTTGATCCAGTAAAAGTTTCCCTTTTTCAGATATGCGGTGTCACACATAACAAGCATGCTCATCTAAAGATTTGCCCTCAACTAAGCTATCTGGGGTTTCAGCCCGAGCATAAAGGGATCATAGATGATCCAAGTAAAAATCTTCAGGAGTGTGATAGATTTTGAGTGGTTCTTCAACCATTGGTGTAGTAGGTACAACTAATTTTTTTTGGTATTTTGTGTTTCCTACCCATAACTAAAGATAGAAAACAAGAGCACAAAATAAAAACTACTTAGTGATAAAGCAAACAAGCACACACGAGAATATTCACCCCACGCTATAACTCCCCGGAATTGGCGCCAGAAAAAGGTCTTGATAACCCACAAGTATAGGGGATGAATTGTAGACTCTTTCGATAAGCAAGAGTGTTGAACACAACAAGGAGCTAAAGGTAGAACAAATATCCCCTCAAGTTCTATCGACCACCGATACAACTCTACGCACTCTTGACATTCACTTTACCTAGAACACGTATAAAACTAGAAGTACTTTGTACGTGTAACGAGATAGGTTTGCAAGAATATAAAGAGCATGTAAATAAAAACTAGGGGCTGTTTTAGGTAAAGAAGCAATAAAGTTAGTATAGCGAGTGTGGAAAAGTGGTGGTAGGAGTTGCAAAATTGTCCCTAAGCAATTGACTACGTTACTAGACCGATTGCAAGTGTTATGTGGGAGAGGCCACTGCTAACATGTCATCCCTGACTTGGAATTCTATGCACTTATGATTGGAACTATTAGCAAACATCCGAAACTACTAACGTTCATTAAGGTAAAACTCAACCGTAGCATTAAGATATATTGGTCACCCTTCAATCCCATACGCATCAATTTCTATGCTAGGTTGAAGCTTCTGTCACTCTTGCCCTCCAATACATAGTCCTATCAACATACAACTAACCCTATGGTGTGATCCACGTGCACTCTCATATGATGGGCACCAAAGGACAACAACATAACCACAAGAAAATTAAACCAATCATAGCAATTCATCAATTACCGATAGGACAACAAAAATCTACTCAGACATCATAGGATGGCAACACATCATTGGATAATAATATGAAGCATAAAGCACCATGTTCAAGTAGATGGTACAGCGGGTTGCGGGAGAGTGGACTGATGAAGATAGATCGGGGAAGGTGATGAAAATGTTGGTGAAGATGATGGAGGTGTTGGTGTAGATCGCCGTCACACGATGATGGCCCCGACGGCGTTCCGGCACCACCAGGAGAGAGGGCGAGAGAGCCCCCCCTTCTTGTTGTTCTTCCTTGACCTTCTCCCTAGATGGGAGAAGGGTTTACCCTCTGGTCCATGGCCTCCATGGTGGCGGAGGGGCGAGAGCCCCTCCGAGATTGGATCTGTCTCTCTGTCTCTCTCTGTTTCTGCGTTTCAGATTCTGGCCTTTCACCGTTTCTTAAATTCCCGGAGATCCGTAACTCCGATTGGGCTGAAATTTTAACACGATTTCTATCTGGATATTTGCTTTCTTGCGACGAAAGAAGGACAGAAACCTTCTTATGGGGTGGCCACGAGGGCCCAGGGCGCGCCCCCTGCCTCATGGACTCCATTAGTTTTTATCCTGTTTGGACTCCGTTTGATATGGATTTTCTACGAAACAAAATATGCAACAAACAGGAACTGGCACCGGGCACTGGATCAACATGTTAGTCCCCAAAAATAGTATAAAAAGTTGCCAAAAGAATATGAAAGTTGTATAATATTGGCATGGAACAATCAAAAATTATAGATACGACGGAGACGTATCAGTAGCCCAGGGAAATGAACCCTTAACGGAACTATCCTCTCTAGAAGATGTTTCTTACAATCAAATGTAATATAACATAACTCCCTGAATACAACTTGTCTATTCAAGCAATGATGACCGGACTGCCTGGTTTCCGAACATACTTTGGTGTTTACCTATGGTATAGTATTCGGAAACACTCCTAACCTCCGATTTTCGGAGCTCGAAGCAGAAAGTCCGCCATGACAATCATTTTACAAATTCGGATGGAGATAAGTTTGTTGACAAAAGTACATTGTTACTTAGACTCAAAAACTTCTTCTTCCTCTAGACCCTCTAGCAGTGTGTCTAGTTTACAATCTTGTTGGGAAAACTTGGCAGCCACCTTCACTTTGTTGTACACCAGGCTGACCGGAATTTCATGTCCGTCGGATCCTCGAGGTCCGACCCGGGCCATATGATTGGGATCAAGACCGGTGTACCGTGTTTGCACCATGGCCCAGGCTTCCCGAGCACCTTCTCGGCATGCCGATATCTTCCATAGCCCAAAACGGCGCCGAGCTCCCTTGAATAAATTCACAAGGTCCTCCATACTTCCTGGTGGAGAATCGGCTGGCCATAAAGCCTTAGCAATGCTTCTCATCGCCTTCCATGCTCGCTCATGCACCTTGGACAGCTCTTGTAGCAGGTCGCCTTGAAATCCGGAAACCTCTTCTTCGAGCCGCCCAGTCAACACACCTGCAGACATAAAACTTGTTAGGATTCGCATCAGCGAACTATACGACAATAAGTTATACGACATACTGAATATGCCGCCTCCCAGCTTTTTGTTCTCCTTCAAGGCGTCTGCTAATTGGGCTCGGACATCTTTCAGCTCTTTGCTGAGCTGGGTGTTGGCGTCCTGCAGCTTGTTCTTCTCGTCCTTGGTCCGTGTCAGTACACGCTAACCAGCGACCTCTTGCCTTTTGGCATGTTCTTTGTCCGCCTGCGCGGCCTTCAGTTTCTCTTCCAGTTGTGACACCGATCCTGCCATTGTAAAGCGCAATAGTGTTCATTTGCATAAACATTACTCGCACATGATTATTTTTCTGGGCACAAGGGAACATTACCAATCGGTGCCTCCTTGGACTTCTCTAGTTCAGTAGTAGCAGCAGTTAGATGCGTCCGACACTGCTCCAGCTCGCGAGGTAGCACATTGTTCTTCTCCGAGAGTATCTGATTACACATAGATCCTTAAAATCAGTTGCTTCAACTTTTTCCAAGTCTCGGGGTCTACTGGTATATGGCTATTAAATCTACACGAAATGATCTTACTCACATATCCTTTGAAAGCTGGCAAGTGGCCCCAGCAAGCCCATCACGAGCAGCTCGGATGTATGCGTCCGCCAAACTAAAGGCATTAAATGCCTCTTCAGTAAAGGTAGGATCGCGCATGGTGGCCCTCCGGCGTCGATGGTTCATGGCACTCTCCACCTCAGAGTTGGTGACGGATACATTGTCCGAATCATCGGAGGGAGGACAGTCCGGCATGGCACCCGTATCAACTCCAGCCCTAGAGGCAGGGTCCGGGGTCGGATTTACGGACATGTATTCGGCGAGGTCCCCGGATATCATCCGGTGAGTGTTTTTCCTGAAATATGGGGGAGGAGAAAAACTTCACAGTTCGGTATGCTTGCCGTAGGGCGTACCAAAGGCCGTACCTTTTTGATGAGGGACAAAGCTTGGAAGAATCAATGTTCGCCTTTCTTTTCGAAGGTCTGCCTTGTGTCGGCATCCCCATTTCAAGGGACGATCCTGGTGCGGCATGGCGAGACAAACACCGCCCCTTTGAAGTACGTGTGACGCCTCGAGACCGTTGCGCCAGGTGTCTTCCAGTTATTTGCTGTTGTTGCCTTGTCAGTTGTTTGCGTGTCATGCATTTCATAACATGTCATCATGTGCATCTCATTTGCATACATGTTCGTCTTATGCATCCGAGCTTTTTCCCCGTTGTCCGTTTTGCAATCCGACACTCCTATGTCATCCGGCGTTCCCCTTTTGCCTCTTTTCATGTGCAGGTGTTAAACTTTCTCGAAATGGACCGAGATTTCCCAAGCGGCCTTGGTACACCACTGGTAGACCGCCTGTCAAGTTTCGTGCCATTTGGAGTTCGTTTGATACTCCAACGGTTAACCGAGGAACCATGAGGGCCTCGTGTGTGTTGCAGCCCAAAACCCCTCCAAAGTGGCCGAAAACCCATCCAAACCCCCTCCATACTCTCGGTCGTTCGATCACGATCGCGTGGCTGAAAACCACACCTCATTTGGACTCTCCTAGCTCCCTCTACCTATATATATGTCCTCTCCCCCGAAAATTTCGCGGATGAACCCTAGACTTCTTCTCCTCGCACCGCCGGACAAAAATCCCCGCTGCCCGGACATGTCCGCCTCGTCCCACGCCCAATCTTGTGCCGCCACGTGGCCCCGCCGCCATCCCTGTGCGGCCGGCCCGCGGAGCCCATCGCGGGCCCGCACGAGCCCAAGCCACCGCCGCCCAGCTCGCTTCGCCCCGCCGCCTCACGCGGCTCGCTGGCGTTGGCCGCCGCGCGCCACCGCCCGCCGCCCGCCACTCGCCGCCACGCGCCGCCTCGCCGCCCCGCCAGAACTCCGCCGCCTCGCCGGTGCCCGCCGACCGCTGCCGCCTCCCGTGGCTCCGCGCCACGCCGCCGACGCGCCGACGTCAACTCCGGCCGGATCCAGCGAGATCCGGCCCGGAACCTCGCAGGTGGATGAGATCCACCGGTCCCTCCAACCAAACACGCTCGCCCCGCCCGGATCCCTCCGTCCCGGGTCAAGCCCATCCCGAGTTGACTTTCCGGAGGTTGATTTTTCTCAAAGTCCCCAGATCTATGACATTTTCCAGCTCTGTTCTTCATGGCATAACTTCTCACTCGTAGCTCCGTTTTGCATCCATGATATATCAAAATGTTCATCTGGATGTCCTCTTCATTTTGTTCCATTGTGTCATTCCTGTTGGAGTCCATCTTGATACCCAAATTTTTGATGCAAGAGTGCTATAAAATGTTAGTTCCTGATTCTTATCAATTTTTGAGCATTTGTCATTTTTGCCACGATTATTGTGTGCTGCATATGAGCATGAGCTCTACATGTGTTTTGGGCTATGTCATGCCATCATTACAGGGGTGTATTCCATGTATCTTTGTGATCAATGTGGTGATTAGCACAAGCATGCAAAGTAGCTCTCGTGATGTTGCTGATTTCAGAGACTTAGAATTTCACCAAGTATTTTCCCTGCTGTTATTTTTATGCCATGTGTTCATGCTACTACGGAGTGATCCATGTTTCTTTTGAGTATGTTCAGTAAGGATGACTTTGAAATATGGTTGTGCTCTATCCATCCATGTCCCCGTTTGCATTTATGGAGTGCCCTTGCATGACTCAGTCGTGCTCTACTTTTGCTATAAAATGTTCCTGGCAGATTGTTTACGTGTTAATCAATTTTGCCAAGGTAGTTGTAGTTGATCCATGCATGCTATGAGATTGTTCTTGCCATGGTTAGCTTCTTGATCATGTCTTCTTGCTGGTAGTATGATTAGTTTGTCATGAAATGCCTTGTGTTGAGTGAATTGAGCTCGCAAACATGCCTTCATAATTCTGTTTATGCCATGCCCAGTTTTCTGCTAAGTCTGAATCTGTTAACGAAGCTTGCTATGTTTACATGGGTGCCATCTTATCTTCTGATCCTTTTTTGCTTATGGTCAGTAAGGGACTTTTGTTATATGCTTTGAGTAGATTCATGCCTTGCCTTGTATTGCTATGTTCTGTTCCTGTAGCATGTTGTTGTCTTGCTCTAAACATGGCTTCCTGATGTTAATTCCTGACATGTTAATATTTTCACCAAGTCTGTGATGCTGTTATCTTTTGCACTTTTGCCATGCTTGTTTGAACCTGCTCTTGTGTGATTTAGCCGTAGCTCAGTGTTCATCTTTTATCAATCATCTTGAGTAGATCACTTCCATGTGCTTTGTTGCTATGTTAGAGTGCAGTAGCTTAGTTTCTTGTTGCATTCTAGATGGCATCGTGCTGTTAATCGCAGAATTGCGTCATTCTTGTTTTGCTTGCCATTCGCAAACCGTGCATCCGATTCCAGTGATCTTTAGATCGTTTTCGACCGAAATCAACTCATCTTTCCAGCGGCGCACTTGGTTTGCCAATTTGAGGCCTGATTCAATCTTTTCCTTCCGGAGCACGCTTATGCATTGCATATCACATCCCGCATATCATGCCATGTTTTACATCATGTTGATTGCACATTGCACTGTGATTGATTGTTGTTTCCTTTGCTTGTGCTCTTGCTTTGGATAGAGCTGGGAGATGAGTACATGATCGAGGAACCCGTTGAGTATGCTTGCAAGGATCAAGCTTACGTCAACTCGGAGAACTTTGCAGGAAAGATGACCATACCCTCGAAATCATTTCTATCTTTGCTTGCTAGTTGCTCGCTCTTTTGCTATGCCGAGATACCTACCACTTGCTATATCATGCCTCCCATATTGCCATGTCAAGCCTCTAACCCACCTTTCCTAGCAAACCATTGTTTGGCTATGTTACCGCTTTGCTCAGCCCCTCCTATAGCGTTGCTAGTTGCAGGTGAAGATGGAGTTTGTTCCATGTTTGGAACATGGATATGTTGGGATATCACAATATCTCTTATTTAATTAATTCATCTATATACTTGGTAAAGGGTGGAAGGCTCGTCCGTATGCCTGGTGTTTTGTTCCACTCTTGCCGCCCTAGTTTCTGTCATACCGGTGTTATGTTCCTTGATTTAGCGTTCCTTACGTGGTTGGGTTATAATGAGAACCCCTTGACAGTTCGCCTTGAATAGAACTCCTCCAGCAAGGCCCAACCTTGGTTTTACATTTTCCTAACAACCTATTACCCTTCCCTTGGGTCGGCCAACCCAAGGGTCATCTAACC
>NC_041386.1:422687605-422736067 GCF_002162155.2 Triticum dicoccoides | reverse complement strand
TGTTGGTCCGAACTAGAGCCCCTTGCAGCACCACCTCGGGGAAACTTGAGGGTTGGTTTTAGTTGTACAGATTGCTCATCCGGTGTGCCCTGAGAACGAGATATGTGCAGCTCCTATCGGGATTTGTCGGCACATTCAAGAGGTCTTGCTGGTCTTGTTTTACCATTGTCGAAATGTCTTGTAACCGGGATTCCGAGACTGATCGGGTCTTCTCGGGAGAAGGAATATCCTTCATTGACCGTGAGAGCTTGTGATGGGCTAAGTTGGGACACCCCTGCAGGGTTTTGAACTTTCAAAAGCCGTGCCCGCGGTTATGTGCAGATGGGAATTTGTTAATGTCCGGTTGTGGAGAACTTGACACTTAACTTAATTAAATGTATCAACCGTGTGTGTAGCCATGATGGTCTCTTCTCGGCGGAGTCCGGGAAGTGAACACGGTTCTTGTGTTATGCTTGATCGTAAGTAGATTCAGGATCACTTCTTGATCACTTCTAGTTCACGACCGTGCATTGCTTCTCTTCTCGCTCTCATTTTCGTAAGTTAGCCACCATATATGCTAGTGCTTGCTGTAGTTCCACCTCACTACCTTTTCCTACCCATAAGCTTAAATAGTCTTGATCGCGAGGGTGTGAGATTGCTGAGTCCCCGTGACTCACATATTACTTCCAAAACCAGTTGCAGGTGCCGATGATAACCGTGCAGGTGACGCAACCGATCTCAAGGAGGAGCTCGATGAAGTTCGTGTTTGTTGTGTTGTCTCATTTCTAGTTGATCAGTAGTGGAGCCCAGTCGGGACGATTGGGGACCTATGCATTTGGGGTTGTATTTCTTTATTTGGTTCCGTAGTTGGACCTTGATTGTATTCTGGATGATGTAATGCTATATTTATGTATTGTGTGAAGTGGCGATTGTAAGCCAACTCTTTATCCCTTTCTTATTCAGTACATGGGATGTGTAAAGATTACCCCTCTTGCGACATGCCTACTATGCGGTTATGCCTCTAAGTCGTGCTCCGACACTTGGGAGATATAGCCGCATCGTGGGTGTACGAGATAGTGCAGCTGGTGAGGCACAATGGGAAGACTCTTTTAGAGGAGATGATCCCTGGGAACTTACATGGGAAGATGGAAGGAGGCGGGGTAATCGGCTTCGATGGCCACTTCTGTGTCATCATAGCTCGCCTGATAGAAGACCCCCTCCTTGAGCTCCACAGATATATCCGGATCCTCCTCGAAACCGGGATCTAGGTCCCAATTATGGTCCTCCGGCTGTGGAACGGGGCTGTAGATCCCCGCAGTAGCATTTCTCCATTCCTGGTAAAAATGGTCATGTTAAGATTGACTAATTACGACTCAGGAAGAAGACTAAGTAAGGTGTTGGACTGAAAGCTCACTCGACTAGGGGGGGTTGTACATGGAAAAGCCATCTCGGCACTTGAGGCGAGTGAATTCTTCTTTCTCCCCTTTGTAAAGATCAGCCAACATGGCGGCCAGGGCGGTGAAGTTATCTGGATCCTTGCGCCCATTGTAGGATGTATCATCCTCCCCGTTGTAGTTCCACATGGGGAGTCCTCTGGATTGGAGCGGTTGGACACCACGCGTTATGGAAATCGCTGTGACTTCAATTATGGATAGTCCGGACTGGGCGAGTACCTTTATCTTGTCCATTAACTTCTTAACTTCCACACTATCCTCCTCCTTGAGGCTTCGGGGGCACCAGCTGTGGCACTTCTTTAGCGAGCTATTGGAAAATTTAGGTAGGCCTCGTCGGATTGGGACCGAAAGAATGACATCTTCAATATAGAACCACCCTAAGGGCCACTTTTCAGAAGCCTTCTTTGGAGTGCCGGATAGATATCCTATCCCGGCTATACGCCACGCTTCGGCGCCGCACACCTTGAATATGGATCCGTTTTGGGAGCGAGGGACGAGGCAGAAAAGCTTCCTCCATAATTCAAAATGGGCCTCACAGCCTAGGAAAAGCTCGCAAAGAGCGACGAAGCCCGCGATGTGCAGAATGGAGCCTGACGTCCGGTTGTGCAGTTGGAGGCCATAGTAATCTAGGAGACCTTGGAGGAAATGATGGATTGGTAATCCAACGCCTCTTAATAAAAAGGAGGCAAAGCACACTCGCTCCCCTTCTGAAGGATTAGGGAAATTTTCTCCCAGGGCTTCGCCAGTAATGGAGGTTAATCCCGCCTGAATGGGTACTAGATCCGCAGGGGGGAGATATCCCTGCATCTGGAGCTGGGCGTGGGATACAGAATAGCTCTCCCAATCGCCTTTTTGCGGACTGCGGGGCGGGCAGAAGAACTGGGAGTGCTGGCCATGTTTGCGTGGTTTCTTGTGACACGCTCTAAGGATTTTCTGCCTGGTGTGGAACGGCATCTGAGATTCAATCTCCTTAAATAGACGCCTTCCTTACACGGCCCGGGTGTTATGTGTAAAAATGCTTGGACTCTTCATATTCGTCTGACACATGGGAGGTGGAGCAACGATGGCGTAGAAGCAGAAAGATATAACATTTAATGTATAGCCGAAGACCGAAGATGTAGATCCGAATACATTCCTTTGGTTCAGATGCTTGGAGATCTGTGGAGGAGGAACCCGCCTTGCAATGCCGAAGACAATTTGCACGCCAGACACATCATCATTGAAGACTGGTTTGGGGGCTACTATGGGAGTCCTGGATTACGGGGTTTTCGGGCGTCCGGGCTATGCAACATGGGCCAGACTAATGGGCCGTGAAGATACAAGATAGAAGACTTTCCCCCATGTCCGGATGGGACTCTCCTTTGCGTGGAAGGAAAGCTTGGTGTGCGGATATGAGTATTCCTTTCTCTGTAAACCGACTTTGTACAATCCTAGCCCCTCCGGTGTCTATATAAACCCAAGGGTTTAGTCCGTAGAGACAATCACAATCATAGTCATAGAGGCTAGACAATTAGGGTTTAGCCATTATGATCTCGTGGTAGATCAACTCTTGTAACCCCTATACTCATCAAAGTCAATCAAGCAGGACATAGGGTATTACCTCCATTAAGAGGGCCCAAACCTGGGTAAAACATCGTGTCCCTTGTCTCATGTTACCATCGATCCTTAGACGCACAGTTCGGGACCCCCTACCCGAGATTTGCCAGTTTTGACACCGAAAACTCTCTTGACAGTTTGCTTTGAATAAAACTCTTCCAGCAAGGCCCAACATTGGTTTTACCATTTGCCTAATAACAACTAAAACTTGCATAGGGACTTGCCAGCCCCCGTGAACTTAATCAACCCTCGGGCCAGTGCTCCTCTGAGTGTTGGTCTGAAACGGGCGATGTTCGGCGCCCCCTGGGCAACCAGGGTCTCAGCCAACCCGACGTCTGGCCCATCCGGTGTGCCTTGAGAACGAGATATGTGCAGCTCCTATCGGGATTTGTCGGCACATCGGGAGGTCTTGTTGGTTTTGTTTTACCATTGTCGAAATGTCTTGTGCACCTGGATTTTGAGTCTGATCGGGTGTCCCGCAATGGAGGATTGTCTTTGTGGATCGTGAGCTTGTCATGGGCTAAGTTGGGACACCCCTTGTCACATCCCTAGTTCTGACAATGCCTAGTGCATGCATTAGAGTGTTGCATCATGTTTAAATTTCATTTAAACCTGAAATGGGGATTGACTAAACCCTAGCACCAAATGAATTCAACTAGGGTCAAAATAAAATCTTTTTCATTAAACCCAAAATGCCCTCTAAAAATGTTCAACATTTCTGGTTTGAGGTGAAAGCATCTACCAAAAATGATTTATATTTTTGCAGGACATATTGGGCTCTGAATTAAATCATACTCTATTTGCATTTGGGCATTTAAATGCTATAAAATATTCTAAATGCCCAAATAATTCTGAAAATAAGTGTGGGCTGTTGGAAATAATCTAAATAGAGCCCCTGATTATTCCAGGATTTTTTTTAAGATGCCTAAGTATTTTTAATAAAGCCCTACAGTTGCAGAAATAATAGAAAACAGAAAATAGAGGAGAGAGAGAGAACTCACCTGGACCTACCTGGCAGCCCACCTGGCTGGCCCAGCAGGCGGCCTGGCCAACTGGCCCAGCCCACCACCGCAGCCCCTCCGTCGTCTTCCTCCCCTCGCCCCGAAGCAGCTGCGTGCCCGCACGCGAGCGACCGCGGCCACGTCCTCCCGCCACCTCCTGCTTGCCCTCCCTCGTCCTGACCTGCGCCACGGAGACGCCATGCACCCCCTGGCCCCTCCCTTTCTCCCTGTGCTCCTCCCCCTCCTCTGTTTCCCTCTCCCGCGAACGGCCGAACGCCATCGTCGCCGCCGTTCGTCACCGCCGCAGCCACAGCCACTCCCTCGCTCCCTCTTCGTATCCCCAAGCTCCGCATCGTCGTCCTCCTCGTCCACCCCGAGCCAAGCAACCAGGGGAGCGCTGCATCGCCGCCCCGGACGTCTTCTTCAACCTCGGTGCCGGCGATCTCCGTCGCTTGATTCGCCGCGTCCAGAGCCTCCCCGGCCCCGCCGTCTGCACCGTCTGACTCGCCGTGAGCCACTTACCTTATCCCTAACTCCTTGTGCTCGCCCCCGTGCTGTAGCGCCGTTCCCCACGAGCACTGAAGCCGCCGTCCGCCATTGCTGCTGCACGCATAGCCTCCATGCCCCTCTGGCCTCACCATGCTGCTCGTGGTGCTCCCCGTGCCTAGCAGGTGCTGCCCAGCCTCTCCTTTTGCTCACCGACGCACCGTAGCGACGCGCCCGTGCATCACCGACCACCACCACCGCCAAAGCTCGTCGCCGGCGCCTTTTCCGGCGACCCCGAACCCAACTACCTGCACCACTCGCCGCGGGCCACTCCCAGCTATCCATAGCGCCCAACGGCGCCCCGAACGGTGCCCTGTACGTGAAACCCGCACCTGCACCGCCGCGTTTAGCCTCGCCGGCGGCTAAACGCCGGCGAGTTGACCCCGCCGACCAGGGGGTTTGACCCTTTGACCCCCCCTGTGTCCATGACATGTGGGGCCGGCCTGTTAATTAGGCTAGGATTAGTGTTAACTAAATATTAGTTAGTTTAATAGACACTGACAATGGGCCCCAGGCCGCTAACTAAATTAGATTAGTTAGGTTAGTCACTGACGGATGGGACCCACAGGTCAGGATTGACCTGGACCAGCCCGTTGACCGCTGACGTCATAGTGACGCAATGCTGACGCAATAAGTATTTTCTGGATTTATTATAATTCAGGAAATTCCAGAAAATAGCTAAAACTTCAATAAATCATAGAAAATTAACCGTAACTCCAAATTAAATAAATTATATATGAAAAATTATCAGAAAAATTCAAGGAATCCATCTGTACCATTTTCATGCATGTTAGAACAACTTATAGGTGCTGTTTAGCACAAATCAATTAAATGGCATTTGAATAATCACATATGGAGTTTAAATTTGAATCTTGTATTCAAACCAACCCCATTTAACTTGTTACTAGATGCATTAGCCCAAAACACATTCATTTTGCCATGTCATAGCATGCATCATACTGTGCATTGCATTGATCGTGTTTCTTCTGTGTTTGCCGGTGCTGTTCCCCCTCGGTAGACGTTGTACCGATGATGTGATCGTTGACACTGATGAAGACTCAATGTTATCTTCAGAAGTGCCAGGCAAGCAAAACCCCCTTGTTCATTCCGATACAATCCTACTCTCTCGCTCCTGCTCTCTTTTACTGCATTAGGACAACACCGATTCATCTGTTACCTGCTGCGGTAGCTGAACCCCTTTATCCTTTGCATGACCTGTCATTGCCACAGTAAATAGATGAAACCCACTAGCATGAGTAGGAGTTGTTTGAGCCCTGTTGTGCCTACTCATTCATGTTTGTTGTCATGCCTGCTACTGCTTAGAGTTGAGTCAGGTCTGATTCATCGGGGATGAATCAGAGGCGTGTGAACATGTCCTACTGTGTGTGAGCTAAGAGTGTGAACACGATTTGGTAAAGGTAGCGGTGAGAGGCCATGTAGGAGTACATGGTGGGTTGTCTCATTGCAGCCGTCCTCAGGAACTGAGTTCTGTGTTTGTGATCCATGATTCAGCTACTACCATGCATTGGGCCCTGAAATATGACCCCGCTCGACTTCTTATTCACCCTAGTCCTCTGTCCAGGAGTTGCAAGTAGTTTCTGGTGTTTGTAGCTTACTGGAGGCCGTGGACAGCGCTGACCGTAGGGGTGGGCTGTGATGCGGTAGGTACGTGGCACGGTGTACCGGATGCCCGTTTGGTATCTCGGGAACCCTGTTCACATCGTTTGGGGCTGTGAGCGAAACTCCGGCCGGATCTCCTCATGGATGGAACCCGAATAGGCGATAAACCTGGACTAGAGACTTGAGTGTTTAGGTAGGTCGTGGTCTACACCCACGTCGGCTTTCGCTTGAAGTCTGCCGAGCACATGTCGTGTGCAGACGCTAAGTGGTGGAAACATGTATGAAGAAGTACACCCCTGCAGGGTTAACATCATCTATTCGAATAGCCGTGTCCGCGGAGAAGGACTTCTGGATTACTTATATCAGTTCATAGACAAGTGAAAGTGGATACTTTAAAATGCGCAAGATAAGCGTGAGTGCTATGGATGGCGTTCTCGTAGGGAGACGGGAGCGGATCCATAGTGGTGTATTGATATGGTGAATATGTGGACTCGTGTGCGCCACCTCAAAGGAGTCGCTTGCAGTCGTAGTTTAGGATAGCCACCGAGTCAAAGCTGGCTTGCTGCAGTTAAACCCCACCATCCCCTTGTTGAAAATGATGCATATGTAGTTAGTTCTGATGTAAGTCTTGCTGGGTACATTTGTACTCACGTTTGCCTATTTTATGTTTTTGCAGAGAGACTTCGGTCTCACTAGTAGTTTCGCGTGGACTTCGACGTTTAGCTTGTTACCTCAGCTACGATCTTGAGCCCTCGGCAGGATCTGGTAGATAGTCAGGCTTCTCAGCCTTTTTCATTTCTAGATGTCTGTACTCAGACATGATAGCTTCCGCTTGTGTTTTGACTTGTATGATCTGAATGTTGGGTCGTGAGACCCCTGTTTGTAATATCTCGCTCCTCGGAGCCTATTGAATAAATACTTGAGTCGTAGAGTCATTTTGTGATGCCATGTTGTATTGCACATATCGAGCATATTGTGTGTATGCTATTGAAATGCTTGGTATGTGTGGGATCTGACCATCTAGTTGTTTATCCTTAGTAGCCTCTCTTACCGGGAAATGTCTCCTAGTGTTTCACTGAGCCATGGTAGCTTGCTACTGCTCCGGAACACTTAGGCTGGCCGGCATGTGTCCTTCTTCGTTCCTGTGTCTGTCCCTTCGGGGAAATGTCACGCGATGAATATCGGAGTCCTGTTAGCCCGCTACAGCCCGGTTCACCGGAGTCGTGCTAGCCCAGTGCTACAGCCTGGATTCACTCGCTGATGACCGACACGTTCGATGCTGGGTCATGGATGCCTGTCCCTGTAAGTCTGTGCCACTTTGGGTTTACGACTAGCCATGTCAGCCCGGGCTCCTTATCATATGGATGCTAGCGACACTGTCATATACGTGTGCCAAAAGGCGCAAACGGTCCCGGGCAAAGGTAAGGCGACACCGTGGGAATACCGTGCGTGAGGCCGCAAAGTGATATGAGGTGTTACATGCTAGATCGATGTGGCATTGAGTCGGGGTCCTGACAGCGTTGGTATCAGAGCTTGACTGCCTGTAGGATTACCAAGCCAAACTGGTCGAAGTTGAGTCTAGAAATTCTTTAGTTATATAAGGGAATTGATTGTGGGATGGAACGTAAGGCTCTTTTTACTCCTTATACCTCATGCCCTTCTGATCTGAGTCATCTTATCTTTCCTACGGGGTTAAGGAACTAGGCTATCTCTTCTTTCTATCAGGATCACGTGTTACTACTCCGTAGACTTATAAGATTTTGGACTTAAGCCTCTGTTCAGTTTTTACTGCTTCCGTATGTTAATTGTTGATCTCGAAACCGTGATATTGTGCTTCTGAGTGGTTATGCCACCATTTTTGTGAATGTCTCAAATCTTTTCTGAGCATTTACAGCCGTTATGCTGTCCGAGTCATTCCAGGTTTCTAAATAGTCTGATGCATTTGCAAAATCCTTTTTCTCCGGTTTCAATGTCTGTTAGGCCAGGTTAATCACACAAATTGTTGAGCTGAGGTACTCTACTGCCTCAACCTTTATGTTGGAGTTATTATTATGACCCTAGGTGTCTCAGGGGATCATCTAGTGGTCTAGCCATGAATTGTGTCCTAGTGTGATGATTCTGGCCATCATTCTCGAAAGCATCCTGTGATGCCACTTAGTAGTAGGTATTCTACTCCTTGGGCTTTGAACCCGAGATTCACTCTACTTACTTCATGTTGATAGTGTTTGCTAGTTCCTTTAGGATATTAGTAACTTTGCGATAGTCCTTGAGGTCCGTGGTATTTCCTTCTTCCAAATACTATGAACCGCTTATGGCAGATGTTTATTGGATCAAAAGATCACAATTAGAGTACTCTTGAGGAGTTCTCCATTCATAAATCGTGACTCTGCCAGTTCTACCTTTCTGCATGGGTTATTCGGAAGAATTATGTTGAACTCGGTTCGACATACTAATTTATGCATCCACAACTCAGAAAGTTATATGTTCCTTTGAGTCGTCCCTCTTTAGTTGTCTACTGACCTTCGTCTATCAATTGATAGTCAAGAGTATGCGTGCGTTCGTTTATCGATGCCTATTACTCTTGTGGTCCGTCAAGCCATTCTGTCCTGAATGACTAGGAGAAACAAACTCTAGTACCTCATCCATATCTAGGATTGGGTCAAAACAATTGTACTCCGCAGATCAAAATGCCAATCCAGCTTTTGCTCTGTTCTACCTTGGAGTATTACCATCTTTTCTATCGGGATTGTTATAGGAATTGCACACCATCCTATGAACTCTTGGTACAGTGATACTTCTTGCCATCATTGTTCATTCCTCGGTTCCTGTGTTATTGTAACCAGAATGTCGACAAGTGAATCGTGATGTGTGAAATCAATACTCCCAGCAACCTCGTTGCTTGGTAGTTAAGGGACAATAATTTCATTCTTAGCGTGTTGGTTTTTGAATCATCCTTCTAAGACTGATCGTGCTACCTAGTCCTTATTTCGGTGCACCCTTCGATTGAGGAGTTAGGATCTTGTCAAGTCCTCACTCATTTGATCATATCGTCTTGCCCTCAAAAGCAAGATTATTCTCGAGCTTAGTAACATATTGGTGGTTCGTGATTTTCCGAATATCTTCTCGAAAGTATCACCAGGCTGTCACCTGACTGTTATGTTGAGCTCGTGATCAAGTTGGTTTCTTGCGAACCACCTTCTCTCCAAGAATCGGTGTTAGATACCCCTGAGCTAGCTGGTTAAGCTATACAACAACCTGGAGAATTGGAAGATAAAAGCTTGCCTGACTTAGTTCGTCCCAAAGGGATATTCTTGTGTAGTGTGTGTTGAAGAAGATGATATCTTCATCGACTGGTCCCTGTGATCAGTTGCTGGACCTATTGTCTTATCTATCCCTTGATTTGAGTGTGGGCTATCATCAAATCAAATCAGTACCAACGATGTTCGTAATGTTGTCCTACTCGTGGTCGATCCCTCGAGCATACACCATTACATCTTTGGTCTGACCAATGCTATCACCGTGTTCACATGATGGTGGAAGTCCAGTGATATGGAAATTCCGATGAGTTGCTGTTGAGCCCATCATTAGCATTTTGTCTCCCCCCATGAATCATGTTGAACATCAACCTAGTGTTGGAAACTTGTGTAAGCATTTCTTCGTGTTTCGTTCATGAAGCATATGTTTGAATGAAAGTAGTGACTTTCCCTAATTCATGTGCATATGATGCAAGTTGCCGCCATGAATTTGAGGAAGATTGTTTTGTTTCCTTGGAATCATCCCAAATCAGTCATGCACACGTGCGAAGTATTCTGTGGTCTGGAGACTTGCAACCTTCATTCCACATGTGTCCCGAGCACACCAAGCCACTGATTGATTTGTTCACGGAAAAGGAGTTGATGTGCTAATCCTAGGTCATGCACAAGACTTCAATATCCTCGATTATGATTCCCCACCTGAACTCGGTAGTGTTTTATTGTAAGACTACCATGTGATAATGTTTGTCTAGGACAGCGTGTTCACATGTTTTAGCAGAACCAGCTCATGTTTTGGAGCTTGCTATCGCAGTTCGTCCCTCGAGAATCTCGCAACGTCATCTCGTCGATTTGTGTTGCAAACTTTCATTTTTCTTCCTAGACTCGATGAGTCTGGAATATCCTGACACCAACCAGATCTGAATCTCAGGCAGATATGATGGGTTGGAACATTTCCCCAAGAACTATAATATTGGTCTCTCGATAACCGGTAAGGTGGATGTCGTGGTCAACACACCCATCCGGTAGACCTGTTATTATAATATCTTGATTGAGGAAGTTGGCCACCTCCCCATAAGGATTTCGTAGGATTTACCTCCGTAACTGTTCCTTATGGATTCTATTGCTTCCGAAGTCCGACCTTTACTTGATGTTCTAGTTATCAAACCATATCTATGAATGGGTTACACTAGCACGTCAAGGAGAACATTGGAAGAGGAGTGCTAAATGTCTCTCGGTCGATCATCTAGATTTTGTTTCCTTGGCCTCGCTAGGGCGAAATCTGAGTTGATGTTATCTTCCTATGCATCTGCATCATCCATCGTTGTTCATCATGGTGGTATGTTCTGTTGCCAGGATCCTTGACACGGATGTTGGTAAAACCTTGATGAATATGGAAATGCTCAAGTTCTTGAGAGCATGCTCAAGCGCTAGGTGTTATCTTCGGCACTAACTGGGGATCCTCTCCGTTTCCTCGGCAATGCTATGACCTTCTCAAATAGTGAATTCACTCTCTATTGTTGGGTTCTTTCCCAGTTACCAGAATCATTCCCAGCATTTGCATTTTGTTCCCAGCTTGCACCGCCAATGTGCCATTCTACATGGGTCTCTTCCATTTCCGGTGGTAAGCAAATTCATCCATTACGTTGTCTTCAACAAGGTAATCCACATCATCCAAGTCCGAGTATGCCATTCTACCGACCCCCTCCAAATGATCGCTCGAGAATTACCTTAGGCTGGTTTAGAGAGTCTAAATGATCTCTATATCAAAGGTAATTCTTTTTGCCACTTAAGGGGATATTTCTACGAGTCACCGTCCCTAAGGTGCCTCGTTGTGGTATCATGGCAACTCAACTCCTCGCTACATTGATAATCGTTTACCACCTTTTTAGGTGTGGAATCGTTGTCTACCTAGTGAACCTTCGTCATCTGTTCCACTCCATTCCTCTAAAGGTGTGCTTCGTCTCTCAGCTTGAGAGATATTTCCATGTCTCAAACCATGAGTTGATCCTAAGTTGTTCGATCTTCGAGGAGACCGATCCTTCTAGAGTTTTCCTTTCCTCTTCTTGTCATGATTAGCTGAAGTTCTCAGAGCAAGACGACAAGACAAAGATGGTGTTCAAATCAACGTTCATTTGAAGTGCAACCTGGATCGTGAAGATTGTACTAGTTTGCGTTTTCCCTTCATCCTACCCTGCGCTTGAATCTCGAGACGAGATTCTTGTTTAGTGGGGGTGAGTTGTCACATCCCTAGTTCTGACAATGCCTAGTGCATGCATTAGAGTGTTGCATCATGTTTAAATTTCATTTAAACCTGAAATGGGGATTGACTAAACCCTAGCACCAAATGAATTCAATTAGGGTCAAAATAAAATCTTTTTCATTAAACCCAAAATGCCCTCTAAAAATGTTCAACATTTCTGGTTTGAGGTGAAAGCATCTACCAAAAATGATTTATATTTTTGCAGGACATATTGGGCTCTGAATTAAATCATACTCTATTTGCATTTGGGCATTTAAATGCTATAAAATATTCTAAATGCCCAAATAATTCTGAAAATAAGTGTGGGCTGTTGGAAATAATCGAAATAGAGCCCCTGATTATTCCAGGATTTTTTTTAAGATGCCTAAGTATTTTTAATAAAGCCCTACAGTTGCAGAAATAATAGAAAACAGAAAATAGAGGAGAGAGAGAGAACTCACCTGGACCTACCTGGCAGCCCACCTGGCCGGCCCAGCAGGCGGCCTGGCCAACTGGCCCAGCCCACCACCGCAGCCCCTCCGTCGTCTTCCTCCCCTCGCCCTGAAGCAGCTGCGTGCCCGCACGCGAGCGACCGCGGCCACGTCCTCCCGCCACCTCCTGCTTGCCCTCCCTCGTCCTGACCTGTGCAACGGAGACGCCACGCACCCCCTGGCCCCTCCCTTTCTCCCTGTGCTCCTCCCCCTCCTCTATTTCCCTCTCCCGCGAACGGCCGAACGCCATCATCGCCGCCGTTCGTCACCGCCGCAGCCACAGCCACTCCCTCGCTCCCTCTTCGTATCCCCGAGCTCCGCATCGTCGTCCTCCTCGTCCACCCCGAGCCAAGCAACCAGGGGAGCGCTGCATCGCCGCCCCGGACGTCTTCTTCAACCTCGGTGCCGGCAATCTCCGTCGCTTGATTCGCCGCGTCCAGAGCCTCCCCGGCCCCGCCGTCTGCACTGTCTGACTCGCCGTGAGCCACTTACCTTATCCCCTAACTCCTTGTGCTCGCCCCCGTGCTGTAGCGCCGTTCCCCACGAGCACTGAAGCCGCCGTCCGCCATTGCTGCTGCACGCATAGCCTCCATGCCCCTCTGGCCTCACCATGCTGCTCGTGGTGCTCCCCGTGCCTAGCAGGTGCTGCCCAGCCTCTCCTTTTGCTCACCGACGCACCGTAGCGACGCGCCCGTGCATCACCGACCACCACCACCGCCAAAGCTCGTCGCCGGCGCCTTTTCCGGCGACCCCGAACCCAACTACCTGCACCACTCGCCGCGGGCCACTCCCAGCTATCCATAGCGCCCAACGGCGCCCCGAACGGTGCCCTGTACGTGAAACCCGCACCTGCACCGCCGCGTTTAGCCTCGCCGGCGGCTAAACGCCGGCGAGTTGACCCTGCCGACCAGGGGGTTTGACCCTTTGAACCCCCCTGTGTCCATGACATGTGGGGCCGGCCTGTTAATTAGGCTAGGATTAGTGTTAACTAAATATTAGTTAGTTTAATAGACACTGACAATGGGCCCCAGGCCGCTAACTAAATTAGATTAGTTAGGTTAGTCACTGACGGATGGGACCCACAGGTCAGGATTGACCTGGACCAGCCCGTTGACCGCTGACGTCATAGTGACGCAATGCTGACGCAATAAGTATTTTCTGGATTTATTATAATTCAGGAAATTCCAGAAAATAGCTAAAACTTCAATAAATCATAGAAAATTAACCATAACTCCAAATTAAATAAATTATATATGAAAAATTATCAGAAAAATTCAAGGAATCCATCTGTACCATTTTCATGCATGTTAGAACAACTTATAGGTGCTGTTTAGCACAAATCAATTAAATGGCATTTGAATAATCACATATGGAGTTTAAATTTGAATCTTGTATTCAAACCAACCCCATTTAACTTGTTACTAGATGCATTAGCCCAAAACACATTCATTTTGCCATGTCATAGCATGCATCATACTGTGCATTGCATTGATCGTGTTTCTTCTGTGTTTGCCGGTGCTGTTCCCCCTCAGTAGACGTTGTACCGATGATGTGATCGTTGACACTGATGAAGACTCAATGTTATCTTCAGAAGTGCCAGGCAAGCAAAACCCCCTTGTTCATTCCGATACAATCCTACTCTCTCGCTCCTGCTCTCTTTTACTGCATTAGGACAACACCGATTCATCTGTTACCTGCTGCGGTAGCTGAACCCCTTTATCCTTTGCATGACCTGTCATTGCCACAGTAAATAGATGAAACCCACTAGCATGAGTAGGAGTTGTTTGAGCCCTGTTGTGCCTACTCATTCATGTTTGTTGTCATGCCTGCTACTGCTTAGAGTTGAGTCAGGTCTGATTCATCAGGGATGAATCAGAGGCGTGTGAACATGTCCTACTGTGTGTGAGCTAAGAGTGTGAACACGATTTGGTAAAGGTAGCGGTGAGAGGCCATGTAGGAGTACATGGTGGGTTGTCTCATTGCAGCCGTCCTCAGGAACTGAGTTCTGTGTTTGTGATCCATGATTTAGCTACTACCATGCATTGGGCCCTGAAATATGACCCCGCTCGACTTCTTATTCACCCTAGTCCTCTGTCCAGGGGTTGCAAGTAGTTTCTGGTGTTTGTAGCTTACTGGAGGCCGTGGACAGTGCTGACCCTAGGGGTGGGCTGTGATGCGGTAGGTACGTGGCACGGTGTACCGGATGCCCGTTTGGTATCTCGGGAACCCTGTTCACATCGTTTGGGGCTGTGAGCGAAACTACGGCCGGATCTCCTCATGGATGGAACCCGAATAGGCGATAAACCTGGACTAGAGACTTGAGTGTTTAGGTAGGTCGTGGTCTACACCCACGTCGGCTTTCGCTTGAAGTCTGCCGAGCACATGTCGTGTGCAGACGCTAAGTGGTGGAAACATGTATGAAGAAGTACACCCCTGCAGGGTTAACATCATCTATTCGAATAGCCGTGTCCGCGGAGAAGGACTTCTGGATTGCTTATATCAGTTCATAGACAAGTGAAAGTGGATACTTTAAAATGCGCAAGATAAGCGTGAGTGCTATGGATGGCGTTCTCGTAGGGAGACGGGAGCGGATCCATAGTGGTGTATTGATATGGTGAATATGTGGACTCGTGTGCGCCACCTCAAAGGAGTCGCTTGTAGTCGTAGTTTAGGATAGCCACTGAGT
This sequence comes from Triticum dicoccoides, assembly GCF_002162155.2. Classification (NCBI taxonomy): domain Eukaryota; kingdom Viridiplantae; phylum Streptophyta; class Magnoliopsida; order Poales; family Poaceae; genus Triticum; species Triticum dicoccoides. The sequence goes on along the minus strand of NC_041386.1, from coordinate 422,721,201 downwards.
CAAAGCTGGCTTGCTGCAGTTAAACCCCACCATCCCCTTGTTGAAAATGATGCATATGTAGTTAGTTCTGATGTAAGTCTTGCTGGGTACATTTGTACTCACGTTTGCCTATTTTATGTTTTTGCAGAGAGACTTCGGTCTCACTAGTAGTTTCGCGTGGACTTCGACGTTTAGCTTGTTACCTCAGCTACGATCTTGAGCCCTCGGCAGGATCTGGTAGATAGTCAGGCTTCTCAGCCTTTTTCATTTCTAGATGTCTGTACTCAGACATGATAGCTTCCGCTTGTGTTTTGACTTGTATGCTCTGAATGTTGGGTCGTGAGACCCCTGTTTGTAATATCTCGCTCCTCGGAGCCTATTGAATAAATACTTGAGTCGTAGAGTCATTTTGTGATGCCATGTTGTATTGCACATATCGAGCATATTGTGTGTATGCTATTGAAATGCTTGGTATGTGTGGGATCTGACCATCTAGTTGTTTATCCTTAGTAGCCTCTCTTACCGGGAAATGTCTCCTAGTGTTTCACTGAGCCATGGTAGCTTGCTACTGCTCCGGAACACTTAGGCTGGCCGGCATGTGTCCTTCTTCGTTCCTGTGTCTGTCCCTTCGGGGAAATGTCACGTGATGAATATCGGAGTCCTGTTAGCCCGCTACAGCCCGGTTCACCGGAGTCCTGCTAGCCCAGTGCTACAGCCTGGATTCACTCGCTGATGACCGACACGTTCGATGCTGGGTCATGGATGCCTGTCCCTGTAAGTCTGTGCCACTTTGGGTTTACGACTAGCCATGTCAGCCCGGGCTCCTTATCATATGGATGCTAGCGACACTGTCATATACGTGTGCCAAAAGGCGCAAACGGTCCCGGGCAAAGGTAAGGCGACACCGTGGGAATACCGTGCGTGAGGCCACAAAGTGATATGAGGTGTTACATGCTAGATCGATGTGGCATTGAGTCGGGGTCCTGACACCCCTACAGGGTTTAAACTTTCGAGAGTCATGCCCGCGGTTATGTGTCAGATGGGAATTTGTTAATATCCGGTTGTAGAGGACTTGAAGTAAACTTAACTAAAATACACCAACCGCGTGCGTAACTGTGACTGTCTCTTTTCGGGGAAGTTCCAGAGGAGAACACTGTTGGGTTATGTTTGGACGTAAGTAGTTCAAGATCACTTCTTGATCATTTCTAGTTTGGGACCGTTTGCGTAGTTTCTCATCTTACTCTTGTACTCGTAAGTTAGCCACCATACAAGGCTTAGTTGCTTGGTGCCACCTCATCACATATCCATTCCATACCAATTAAGCTTTGCTAGTCTTGTTACCCATGGTAATGGGATTACTGAGTCCTCGTGACTCACAAATTACTACAACAACAATTGCAGGTACAAGTAATGCGATGATCTGATGTGAGAGTGATGCTTGCTTGATTTGGAGTTCTTCTGCTTCTTCTTCTTTGATCAAGGGATAGGTTCTGGGTTGGGGAATCTGGGATTAGTAGGGTGGATGACGTTCTTCTTTTTTGTTTGATTTCTTCCGTAGTCGGATCCCGCTCTTCTATATGATGGTTGCCATGTATTGATGTCTTGTTGTATGAATGATGTAGCTTGTGGCGAGTGTAAGCCTTTATCTTGTATTCTCATCTATTCAGCACGTGGTATGTTGTAATGATATCCACCTTGTTATGCACTCGAAATGTGGTTGTCCCCCAATCATGAATTCATCACGTGATTGGGATAGAATCGCATCTTGGGCGCTACACTCATCCCACCGACTCGTAAGCATACCTTTGCTTCTGATATTGATCCATCAAGTCTTATTGACGATTAGGCTGTGTTTAGAGCTTTGATTGGTATCAACTAGGCTACTCCTGACTTCCATCCAATGGATAATCAAGACGATGAAGAAGAAGAGCAGGATGACCCGAAGGCTTCGACCCGTCAAGACTAAAAAGTCTAAATTCATGAGCCGGTTTTATCAGCCATAGCATTTGGATGCTAAAAACATTTGTCCTTCTGTGCTGTCGGATGCCTTGTAATAGGCTAGTTACAAATAATGATCTACCGTGCCATCGTGCACGTTTTATTTGCATAATACTGCTGATCCATCATTTGAAGATCTGCCATTATGCTCATAATACCATCAATTATGCAGACCATACTTATCATGTTTTCCTTCTCATAAATAGATAACAAGTGCCCTGGCGGTTTACCCTAGGGCGGGTCACAATACCCCATATAAAAACCACTGATGACTAAATAGTCCATAACCAGGGCGGGTTTATCAAAACCTCATATAATCATAACAAAATAATATCATACCTATGATATTTATTCACACTGCCGGCTTATCCTGCATCATGCAGTATGGGTCACAACCCAAAGATTGAGAGCACAACGCCCTATTCAATTTATTCATACCGCCGGCTTACAACGCCATACGCAGCAAGGGGTGTCAGATTTCGTGTTCCGGCAAAACCCTTGAGGTTCGAACTCTGGGGTGTGCACGAAGATCTCTCCTCCCACTAGCTCACGCTCTCACCGCAATCTGAAAGCTCAGCACGTCGAACTTGCGGAACAAAGGACACATGGTTTATACTGGTTCGGGCCACCGATGTGGTGTAATACCCTACTCCAGTGTAGTGTGGTGGATTGCCTCTTGGGCCGAGGATGAACAAGTACAAGGGATGAATAGCCTCCTGAGGAGAGGTGTTCTTGAGCTTGGTGAGCTTGTCTGGTGGCCTTGGTGGAATGGATCCAGTAGAAGATGAGATACCTCCCTACGGTGGTGTCTAGTCCTATTTATAAGGCCCTGGTACTCTTCCCAAATATTAGGCCGGAAGGGATCCCACAACGACTAGTTTGAAGGGGGACAACTAGTACAAGTTATCCTGACAAAGGGTGGTCTTCGTCTGCCAAAGGTTCTGGTGGTGACGCCATCCTGGGCTCCATGGTGACCTCTGTCCTGCCGTCCAACTATTCTTGTTGCATCGATATGGAAACCTTTACCTGATGCATCGGGACACCTTGTCTGCGCCTGCCCTTTAGAACCAAAGAGGAAACAAGGACACTACGTGCACTGGCGCCCTCCTGGTGCCTGCCTGGCCTTGGTCATCATGGCTTGCGTCACAGGGACCTCGCGAGGTGTCCCTCACCTTGATCTCTTCGCCCATCGCGAGCCAGCCTAGTGAGGCCGCCCCCGGTGAGGTCTTGTGTTGTCCCCCTCACGAGGCTTGGCCCCTCGTGAGGGTCTTGAGTGTTCGCTGATGAGGATGGGACGTACAGGGCCACTGGTGGAGCCATGCCGTGGGCCGTAGGCAGGCAAGTCTTGGGTCTCCCGTTCCAAGGACACTCACAAGGGGTAACATCCCAAAGCTTAGAGCCAGTACTCCAAGCACATAATCATCATATACTAGCAACTTAAAGTCCAAAGCCAGGTTGGGTTAACACAATGCCGGATAGATTCATATCTGAACCATTAAGGCAACATGGCCCTAATCAGTTTTTTCAACCATATATCAATATGGCAATAAAAGATGAATCTCAAAAAATATTTAAAGCAAATATAAATCAAAAAAACAAGGCATTCATAGGCTGCCAAGCCTCAATGTCAAGTGTTATCCAGGGGCTGCAAAGCTGCTGAGTTAAACCTTAATTCAAACCTGTAAGCCGGACCTCACATGACCAATCGGCGTTTTAACCTTGACAAATTCATGGTCTTTATAAGATTGATTGTCAAGAGTACGGCAAGTCATTCCAGGATTACCTGGTCGGAGTGGCAGGCAAACAAAGGCAGTATAACCCGGATTTTTGGTGAATACACCTGGCGTCCAAGCCTATTACAAGGGATAACAAAGCTCTTGTTCATTAACAGGAGCCCCCAAGTAGTATTCCATTCCAGATGTATAAGCTGGATTATAGGGTAGTCATAGCTATGCTCAATGAGCAGGAAGTCCCCATGTATTTTGTAATCATGGTGTACAAGCCGGATCAAGAGGGTAGTCATAGCTATGCTCAATAAGCAGGAATCCCCCAAGTGATCATATGAAGGGACAATAAAGACTCATATTCTTAGAAATGAAACAACAGAACCTGAATTATCAGGGATGCCAGCTTTATTATATCCATCATAATATATACATGGACAAAGTATGTACATCACAAGAGCCGGTGGCTCGGGCGTAATAAGGCCGAAGATGAGCAATATTCCACGGCCAGTGGGTCTCCTCCTCCAACGTGCGTGAGTCCTTGTGGTCTCGAACATCGATAAGGTAGTATGACACATTGTTCAGATTTTTGCTGACCACAAAGGGCCCTTCCCAAGGGGGGGATAGCTTGTGCATGTCAGTTTGATCCTGAATGAGCCGGAGCACCAAATCTCCTTCTTGAAAGGTCCTGGTTTTAACCAGGCGGCTATGATAACGATGCATATCTTGTGTGGTAAATCGCCGAACGAGCCACCGCATGGTCGCGCTCCTCATCCAACAGGTCAAGAGCATCCTGAAATGCTTTTTCAATATCAACTTCAACATAAGCCGCCACACAGGGCGAATCATGACGGATGTCACTAGGGAGAACCACCTATGTTCTGTAAACCAAAAAAAAGGCATGTAACCCGTAGATCTGTTGGGGGTAGTATTGATACTCCATAATACGGAGGGTAATTCTTCCACCCAACAACCCGGTGCCCTCTGCAAAGGGACCATAAGCTGGGGCTTGATGCCTCTCAAAATTTCTTGATTGGCTCTTTTAACTTGACCATTGGACTAGGGGTGAGCCACTGATGATACATCAAGACGAATATGCTCTAGTTGACAGAATTCTTTCATAGCACCCTTGGACAGATTAGTGCCATTATCAGTTATAATGCTGTGAGGATAGCCAAACCGGAAAATCACCCTTTTGATGAACTAAACCGCAGTTGCCGCATCACACTTACTAACCGGCTCTGCCTCAACCCACTTTGTGATTTTTTCAACCGCCACCAAAAGGTGAGTCTTTTTGTCTTTGGACCTTTTGAAAGGTCCAACCATATCTCGCCCCCAGACTGCAAATGGCCAAGTAATTGGAATCATCCTCAATTCTTAAGCCGGCACATGAGCCTGTCGTGAAAATTTCTGACAACCATCACAATTATTGACCAAATCCTCTGCATCATCATGAGCCGTCAGCCAATAAAACCTATGACGGAAAGCCTTGGCTACGAGGGACTAAGAACCGACATGATGTCCACAATCTCCTTCATGAATCTCTCGTAGAATCTTGCGGCCTTCCTTAGGAGAAACACAACGTTGAAACACCCCTGTAACACTGCAGCGATGCAGCTCTCAATTGATAATAGTCATTGGCTTAGACCGGCAGGTTATCAGCCTAGCCAAAGTTTCATCTTCAGGTAACTCGCCCCAGGTCATATAAGCCAAATATGGAACTGTCCAATCAAGAATAACATGAAGAGCTGCCACCAATTGCGCCTCCGGGTCAGGAGTAGCAAGATCCTCCTCCGTAGTCAGATTAACTGAAGGGTTATGCAGAATATCAAGGAAAACATTAGGTGGAACCGGCTTACACTGGGACCCTAGCCGGCTCAAAGCATCAACCGCCTCATTTTTCCTGCGATCAACATGTTCCACTTGATAGCCTTTGAAATGACCATCAATAGCATCAACCTCTCGGCGATAAGCCGCCATGAGTGGGTCTTTAGAATCCCAAGTGCCTGAAACTTGCTGAGCCACAAAATATGAGTCGCCAAAGCAGCTCACTCAGCTTAGATTTGTCTCCTTAGCCATCCGAAGACCATGGGGAAAGGATTCATACTCAGCTGCATTGTTAGTACAAGGGAATATCAACCTAAAACATAACAAAATTTATCACCTCGTGGGGAAGTCAAAACAACTCCAGCCCCCGAGCCTTCCAACTGCCTGGATCCATCGAAGTGAATAGTCCAATATGTTCTATCGGGCTTCTCCTCGGGCATCTGCAGCTCTGTACAATCATTGATGAAATACACAAGTGCTTGATATGTAATGGCTGTGCGAGGCATATATTTCAAACCATGGGGTCCAAGCTCAATGGCCCACTTGGCTACCAAACTTGTGGCCTCTCTATTTTGAATAATATCCCTTAAGGGAGCAGAACTAACCACAGTGATGGGATGACCAAGGAAATATTGCTTGAGCTTTCAACTAGCCATGAACACCCCATATACCAGCTTCTGCCAATGCGGATACCTCTGCGTGGATTCAATGATCCCTCACTGATATAATAAATCGGCCGCTAAACCGGATGTTCCTTGCCTGCTTCCTTCCATTCCACCACAATCGCCACGCTGACGGCTTGGCTATTGGCAGCCACATATAACAACAAGGGCTCCTTATCAATAGGAGCGGCAAGGATCGGCGGCTCAGGTACTTGTTTCTTCAGGGCTTCAAACGCCTGATCAGCAGCATCACTCCAGACAAAGTGAGTTGTTTCTTCATCATCTGGTACAGAGGGATAGCTTTTTCTCCCAACCGGCTTATGAACCTGCTTAAGGCCGCCATATGACCTGCCAAACGCTGAACATCATTAATGCACGCTGGTTTAGCCAAAGAAGTAATGGCCTTGATTTTCTCCGGGTTAGCTTCAATGCCTCATTCAGAAACCAAAAAACCCAAGAGCTTGCCTGCTGGCACACCAAAAACACATTTGGCTGGGTTAAGCATCACCTTGTAAACTCAGAGATTGTCAAAGGTCTCTTTCAAATCATCTATCAAGGTTTCCTTCTTCCTGGATTTTACAACAATATCATCCACATAAGCATGAACATCGCGTCTAATCTGACAATGAAGGCAATTTTGAACACACCGCTGGTAAGTCGACTGGGCACTCTTGAGCCCAAAGGGCATAGACACATATCAGAAGGCTCCAAAAGGAGTGATGAAGGTATTCTTCTCCTGGTCCTTAACTTCCATCTTGATCTGATGATACCCAGAATAAGCATCCAAAAAACTCAAACGCTCACAACTTGTCGTAGCATCAATAATATGATCAATACGAGGGAGAGTGAAAGGATCAGCCGGACAGGCCTTATTAAGGTCTATGTAATCCGCACACATCCACCATGTACCATTTTTCTGAAGTACCAGCACCGAGTTAGCCAACCATTCAGGATGAAAAACTTCAACAATGAACCCGGCTGCCAAAAGCTGGGCCACTTCTTCACCAATGGCCTTACGTCTCTCCTCATTAAAGCAATGAAGGAATTGCTTGACCGGTTTAAACTTTCGATCAATATTGAGAGTGTGCTCAGCGAGTTCCCTCGGTACACCTGGCATGTCTGAAGGCTTCCATGCAAAGATGTCCCGGTTCTCACAGATGAACTCGATGAGCGCGCTTACCTATTTTGGATCCAGATTAGCACTGATACTGAATTGCTTGGATGAATCGCCAGTGACAAAATCAATCAACTTAGTGTCATCTGCTGACTAAAATTTCAACAGAGGGTCATGATCTGTGGTTGGCTTCTTCAAAGGTGTCATATCTGCTGGGTCAACATTATATTTGTAAAACTTCAATTCTTCCGTTGCACAAACGGACTCAGCATAAGCAGCATCGCCCTCTTCACATTCCAAAGCTATCTTCCGGTTCCCATGAACTATGATGGTACCCTTATAACCTGGCATCTTAAGCTGCAAATAAACATAATAAGGCCTCGCCATGGACTTAGCATAAGCCGGCCGCCCAAACAAAGCGTGATAAGGGCTCTTAATCTTAACCACCTCAAAAGTCAATGTCTCAACCCTGGAATCATGATCATCACTGAAAGCCACTTCCAAAGCTATCTTCCCCACTGGATATGCCGACTTACCAGGCACCACACCATGAAAAACAGTGTTAGACAGCTTAAGATCCTTGTTAGTCAAACTCATACGACAAAAGTTTTGTAGTAAAGGATATTGATGCTGCTACCTCCATCCATGAGCACCTTAGTGAACTTGTAACCTCCAACCTGAGGAACAACCACTAAAGCCAAGTGACCCAGATTGTCAACCCGAGGCGGGTGATCCTCACGGCTCCAAAGAATAGGATGTTCAGACCATCGCAAGTAACAGGGAAACATCGGCTCAACTGCGTTCACCGACCTTTTATGAATCTTCTGGTCTTATTTACATAAACTTGTGGTGAACACATGATACTGTTCATTGTTCAACTGCTTCGGATTACTCTGGTAGCCAGATTGCTGCTATTGATTCCCTTGACTAGACTGCTGATTAAAACCACCTTGATTTGCCTTGGCCCTGGAAACCAGAGTTTGAGCCGCCGCCGCCAAAACCAGGTCCGTGAGAGCTAGACCCTGAGCCTCCATTCGGGCCATGATTTTTCTGGAAAAAATTGGAATTCCTATACTCCCTCATGATGAAGCAATCCTTCCACAGATGATTGACCATCTTCTCATGTGTACCATGCTTTGGGCAAGGCTGGTTCATCATAGCTTCAAGGTTAACTTTGGCCCTCCAAGCCGGGGCGGCTTTCCCTTGCGATGCTGATTATTATTCCGCGTATTGGTGTTATCCACAAAATCTAAATTGCCATCAGCTTTGCACTTACCGTTGCCCCTTTGACCTGCCGTATTATGTTGCTGCCCCTTCGTATTGCTGCTCTTCTTCCCCTTACCCACGTTCTCCTCATCAGAGTCGGGGTCTTTGGTACTATCAGAGTCGGCATACTTGACGAGAGCCGCCATAAGCTCTCCCATATCATTGTAGTGACATTTAAGCCGCCCCAATTTCTGCTTAAGGGGAAGGAAATGACAATTCTTCTCCAACATCAGGACTGCTGAACCGGCATTGATACTGTCCGATGAGTGTATAACAGCTGAGATCCGGCGCACCCAATTGGTTGTTGACTCGCCCTCACCTTGGACACAAGAATCCAAATCCAGGATCGATAGAGGTTGCTTGCACGTGTCTTTAAATTTTTGGATGAAACGGGCTTTCAACTCCGACAATGATCTAATGGAGTTAGCGAGTAGCCCTTTTAACCAAGTACGGGTCGGCCCATCCAACATCATGGTGAAATACTTAGCACATGCAGCATCACCAACATCCAGCATCTCCATGGCCATCTCATAACTCTCAATCCACACCTCTGGAGGCTGATCCGTCCTATAATTAGGCACCTTATGAGGGCCCTTGAAATCTTTAGGCAAATGCTCGTTGCACAGTGCCGGCACTAAACATGGCACACCCAATGTTTTAGATGTCACTCCTGCCTCCACAGATGTTGACGGATAAACCGGAGATTGTTGTTGAGCCGCTAGCTGAGCCGCCAGCTCCGCCTCCCGACGCGCCCTGCCCTGATCCACCAAAGTCTGAGCATCAACACCACCGCGCGCCAGGTCATGCCTATGAGGTTGGTTATGGTGCTGTTGACTTCTTGAAACTGCTGTCGAGTCAATGTGCGTGCTATAACTCCATCTTGGCCAAGGGGTTGAGTGAATCCGTTCACGGCTATACGAATAAGCCGCCTATTGAGCCACAGCCATCTGAAGAAGTTCTATGGCCCTCCGCGTCTCTATCATAGCTGGAAACTCGCCTTCAACTAGAAGGGCCTCCAATCTTGACACCGCAGCGATCATGTTATCCAAAGGGTTAGAATGATGACCCGGTGGTGCGGGAACATGCTGAGGTGGAGAGTCACATCCAAATGAGGCGGATCCACAGTATGCGGCTGAATCGGAGCTCCAGTCACGGGTGCCTCAACCGCCCGGTTTACCACGGGCTGGGCACTGGTCCCTACCCCTGGCGTGTTGAAAAGTTTACTCACATCGTACTCCAGAGGTAAGCGACTCTAGTGTCTCCTTATCATGATGGTATTTGAAGAGTTTTGATCCAAGGTAAGCCGGAATGACACTGCCTGGATCCGTTGTGCCTGAGCATCCAAAGTAGCCCGCTCTGTGGCCATCCTGGCGTTCTCAGCCGCCAGCTCTTCCTTGGCTTGAACTATCTCATCTCATAACTTCGCAACGTCCACCTTATGCTGTTCTTGAGTGTCTAGGGTCACCTCCACACCCATCAAAGTCGCCAAAGCCTCCAACAACTATCTCAGAATCCGAGCCAGCGGGCGCGCAGAGCGGCTAGCACCAGCCATCGCCGCTGTCGTTGGGCTGGAGGTCATGGTTGCGGCGGTCGTTGAGCCAAGTGCCGGAGGTGTACCGTCCATGAAGATCGCAACCCTATTCAACGGCTCACAGGGGTCCGGAATACTGTCACCATCGGGACAGCCGCCAAGCCAGCCGTCTTGCAGTTGATACATGATGACCCACAAGTATAGGGGATCAATTTTAGCTCTTTTCGATAAGTAAGAGTGTCGAACCCAACGATGAGCAGAAGGAAATGACAAGTAGTTTTCAGTATGGTAATGTCTACAAGTGCTGAAATTGTAAGTAGCAGAGTAGTTTGATAGCAAGATAATTTGTAACGAGCAAGTAACGATAGTAGTAACAAAACTGCAGCAAGGTAGCCCAATCCTTTTGAGGCAAAGGACAGGCCAAAATGGTTTCTTATGATAAGCAAAGCATGCTTGAGGGTACACGGGAATTTCATCTAGTCACTTTCATCATGTTGGTTTAATTCGTGTTTGGTAGCTTGATAATTTGATATGTGGGTGGACCGGTGCTTAGGTTCTGTTCTTACTTGAACAAACCTCCTACTTATGATTAACCCTCTCGCAAGCATCCGCAACTACTAGAAAAGTATTAAGAATAAATTCTAACCATAGCATTATACTTTTGGATCCAATCGGTCCCTTACGGAATAGCGCGTAAACTGGGGTTTAAGCTTATGTCACTCTCGCAACACATCATATAATTGCCACTCCATAATGCATTCCCTTAGGCCCAAATATGGTGAAGTGTCATGTAGTCGACGTTCACATGACACCACTAAGGGAATCACAACATACATACTATCAAAATATCTAACGCATATCAAATTCACATGATTACTTGCAACATGATTTTTCCCGTGACCTCGAGAACAAAGGTAACTACTCACAAATGATAAACATGCTCATGATTAGAGGGGTATTAAATAGCATAATGGATTTGAACATATAATATTCCACCAAATAAACCATATAGTAATCAAATACAAGATGTAATCAACACTACTAGTCACCCACAAGTACCAATCTATAGTTCTGGTAACAAGATTTAACACAAGAGATGAACTAGGGTTTGAGAGGAGATAGTGTTGTTGAATATGTTGATGGAGATTGCCCTCCCCGAGATGGGAGAGTTGTTGGTGATGATGATGACGATGATTTCCCCCTCCGGGAGGGAAGTTCCCCCGACGGAATCGCTCTGCCGGAGGGCAAAAGTGCTCTTGCCCAAGTTCTTCCTCGAGGAGGCGGAGCTTCATCCCGAAAGTCCTCCCCTTATTTTTCTATGTAAAAATGACTTATATACCAAAAGATGGGCACCGGAGGTGGGCCGAGGAGGGCACAACCCACTAGGGCGTGCCCGGGCTCCCTGGCGCGCCCACGTGGGTTGTGCCCACCTGGTGGGCCCCCTCTGGTAGTTATTTGCTCCAATAATTCTTAAATATTCCATAAAAAAACACCGTGAAGTTTCTGCTTGTTTGGAGTTGTGCGTAATAGGTAGCCTGACATAGCTTTTCCAGGTCCAGATTTCCAGCTGTTGGAATTCTCCCTCTTTGTGTATACCTTGCATATTATGAGAGAAAAGGCATTAGAATTACTCCAAAAAGCATTATTATGGATACAAACATTATAAATAACAGTAAGAAAACATGATGCAAAATGGAAGTACCAACTCCCCCAAGCTTAGACCTTGCTTGTCCTCAAGCGAAAACCAAAATCAAAAAACATGTCCAGATGCTTTGAGAGAGAGGTGTCGATAAAAACAAAATACGGACATAGAAGCATAATGTTGATTATTATAACAGCAAAAAAATAAACATAGGACTTTTATCATATATTTCTCATGAATAAGTAATAGTTCATCACACAATCTAAGTATAAAGCAAAAACTCTATTAGAAACCAACAAGCTATGTTCTCAGTCAACATTGCAACTACAATTCATCATCTTTTCAGGAAGGGTCACGTGTCGGAGCCTTTAAGCAAGTCCACATACTCGGCCATCATATAGTCTTCTATGATTTCTAAAACTCACCGCGTACACATGAGCAAAATGTTTCAACCAGACACATAGAATAGGAGCTTTTGGTTTCGCCTCCCAATGTACTCACCTCAAGGGTGATGTCAACAATAATAACTCATGCCATCCATATTCAATTGGACATATGTGCCTAGATCTTTCCTCACCACATGATGCTTGCAAAAGGAGAAAAATAAAAGGAATAGAGAGAAAAACTTTTACTCTTGCATAAAAGTAAAAGATAGACCCTTCGCAGAGGGAAGCAGAGGTTGCCATGCGCTTATTTGTTTGTATGCTCAATCCCTTGGTGCAAAAGAACGTCATGTTACACTGCCCCTTGTGATAGCAACCTTTATTATGCAGTCTGTTGCTTTTATTCTTCACCATCACAAGTTTGGTCAACGCTCAATTTTCTCTTACACTAAATGATCTCACTCTTTTAGAAGCAATTTTTTTGCCTTTTTGCACCGATGACAACTTACTTGAGGGATCTTGCTCAATCCCTAGGTAGGTATGGTGGACACTTGAAAATAAGATATGGGTTTAAGGGTTTTTGGATGCACAAGTAGTATCTCTACTTAGTGCGGAATTTTTGGCTGGCAAAGATAGGGGGCAAGCACCACATGTTAAAGGATCCATGACAATATGACCTATATGTGAATATGAAGAAGCATAAATCATTACATTGTCTTCCTTGTCCAATGTCAACAATTTTGGCATATAGTATTTTGATGAGGGCTCACAATCACAAAATATTTCTAGGATAGTATATTTATATGTGAATCTTCTCTTCCCTTATTAATTCTTTCATGAGTTGCATCATTGACTAATGCTATGTTTGTCAATCTCTAATAAATTTTTCTACATATACTTTTCCTTATGTGGTGCCATCACCTACGATAGGATTAGTATATGATCTTATTGATTTGTTTCCTTTCCTTTTATTTATTACCTTTCTCCTTTTCCTTTCTTATTTATTTTCTTTATTTGCAACATGAAAGTAAAGAAAGCAAAAACTCAAACTAATCTTTTATTATATAACTTGCACATGATTACAAGCATAGATCACTAAGCAAACTCTCAAAGAAGAATGGATCAAACTAAACTTTTATTCATCTAAAGCAAAAGATCGAACTAAAATAAGTAAGAGCAAAAGGATAGTGGGATGATACGATACCGGGGCACCTCCCCCAAGCTTGGTGGAAGCCAAGGGGAGTGCCCATACCCGATACTCAATTCTCTTTTGGTGGTGAAGAAGGTGATGTTGGTGAAGAAGAAGAGATCTTGTCCTAGGATTTCCATGGCAGTGGTCCACAATCATAAGAGGAAGAGTGAGTCTCACGAGTCCTGCAACTAGCAGCCAAACTCATACCTTTAAACCTCGCCTCATATTAATAGACTTGGTTTTGAAGATCACAGATCTGGCTTTGGAGAAACTTGATTTGCTCATTGAGGGTGAAGATGATGTCCTTCATGGGCCTGCCACCCACCTTGGGATCACGGGAAAGGTCTGTGATCATGAGGTGATTGGCATTGAGCCCATGCTCCACCATCCCCTTGCACCGGAAGACGTCTTGCTCCATAACTTCAAGCCTGGCCTCCACGGTTCCCGTCCCCCTGGGACATGGCACATCGTGGAGGTGAAGCACCCCCTCATGCATCTGGATGACCTGAGGATGCTGCACCACTTCTCGCAGATATGGGTTGATGACGTTATTCAAGAACTTGTCCTTGGAGGAGCCTGAAGAGTCCATGGTAGATGGGATCTGACAGAAAACAGCAAGGAAAAAGAGAACAGAGGGTTTCTCCACAATACAGTGATCATCAGGTTCAGGAAGTATATATAGATTTCTTATCTTAGAGGGCAAGCAAACTATAGAAAAACAGAGTCCGGGAGGTGTCCCAGGTGGGCACAACCCACCTGGGTGTGCCAGGCAAGCCTGGCGCGCCCGGGTGTCTTGTGCCCACCAGGGGACGCTTCCTGGAAGTTTCTTTATTCCCAATTTTTTTAAATATTCCAAAACTGATAAAAAATATTTGTGTGGATTTTTCGGAGCCCATTTACTTACCGTATCACATACCTCCTTATTTTCATACTGGAGTGTTCTAGAAGGAATATTTTATGTGTTCTTCCGGTGTCAAAGTTTGGATAATATTACTTTCAACATTAATAGGCGTACCTGAGATATAATGCTTCATTCGTTTCCCATTGACAACCTTTGGGTTAGTACCTTCAGAATTATTTATTTTGGTGGCTCCAGACCGATAAACCTCCTCGATGACATATGGGCCTTCCCATTTTGAGAGGAGTTTTCCTGCAAAGAATCTGAAACGAGAGTTGTACAAAAGAACATATTCTCCGACTTTAAACTCACACATTTGGATTCTTTTGTTGTGCCATCTTTTAACCTTTTCTTTGAATAATTTTGCATTTTCATAAGCTTGGGTTCTCCATTCATCTAGAGAGCTAATATCAAATAACCACTTTTCACCAGCAAGTTGGAAGTCATAATTGAGTTCTTTGATTGCCCAAAATTCTTTATGTTCTAACTCAAGAGGCAAATGACAAGCATTTCCATAAACCATTTTATAAGGAGACATACCCATAGGGTTTTTATATGCTGTTCTATAAGCCCAAAGTGCATCATCTAATTTATTATACCTATTCTTCCTGGACCTATTAACAGTCTTTTGCAAAATTAATTTTATTTCTCTATTGCTATGTTCAATTTGACCACTAGACTGAGGATGATAAGGTGATGCAATTCTATGGTTAACATCATACTTGGCAAGCATTTTATGGAAAGCACCATGAATAAAGTGTGAACCACCATCAGTCATTAAATATCTAGGGACTCCAAACCTTGGGAAAATAACTTCCTCAAGCATTTTAATAGAGGTGTTGTGATCAGCACTACTGGTAGGAATAGCTTCTACCTATTCAGTAACATAGTCAACATCAACCAAAATATGTACCCATTAGAGTAAGGAAAAGGTCCCATATAATCAAATACCTAAACATGAAATGGTTCAACAACAAGTGAATAATTCATAGGCATTTCTTGATGCTTACAGATATTCCTATTCTTTGACATTCATCACAATATAAGACGAACTTACGGGCATCCTTGAAGAGAGTAGGCCAATAAAATCCAGATTGGAATACCTTGTGAGCAGTTCTATTTCCAGCATGACGCCCTCCATAAGCTTCAGAGTGACATTTCCATAGGATTTGTCCCTATTCATGCTCAGGTACAAAACGTCTAATAATACCATCTACTCCTTCTTTATAAAGATGTGGGTCATCCCAAAAGCAGTGTCTTAAATCATAGAAGAATTTTTCCTTTTGTTGGTATGTAAAGATAGGTGGTAAATATTTAGCAAGAATGTAATTAGCATAATCAGCATACCAAGGAGTACTATGAGAAACATTTATTGCAGCTAACTGCTCATCAGGAAAACTATCATCAATAGGTAGTGGGTCATGAAGCACATCTTCAAGCCTAGATAAATTATCAGCTACTGGGTTCTCAGGTCCTTTTCTATCAATGATATGTAAATCGAATTCTTGTAACAAGAGAACCCATCGAATAAGTCTAGGTTTAGCATCTTTCTTTTCCCTAAGATATTTAATAGTAGCATGGTCTGTGTAAATAGTTACTTTGGAATCAACAATATAAGGTCTAAACTTATCACAAGCAAACACAACTGTTAAGAATTCCTTTTCAGTAGTAGCATAACTTCTTTGAGCACTGTCTAGAGTTTTACTAGCATAATGAATAACATTCAATTTCTTATCAACTCTTTGTCCTAGAACATCACCAACAACATAATCACTAGCATCACACATAATTTCAAAAGTCAAGTTCCAATCAGGCGATTGAACAATAGGTGCAGAAATTAAAGCTTTCTTAAGTGTTTCAAAGGCTTCTAAACAATCATCATCAAAAACAAAAGGAATACCCTTTTGCAAGAGACTAGTAAGAGGCCTAGAAATTTTATAAAAGTCCTTGATAAATCTTCTATAGAAACCAGCATGACCTAAGAAACTATGAATACCTTTTACATCTTTAGGACATGTTATTTTCTCAATTGCATCAACCTTAGCTTTGTCCACTTCAATACCTCTTTCAGAAATTTAATGACCCAAGATAATGCCTTCATTAACCATAAAGTGGCACTTCTCCCAATTCAAGACAAGATTTGTTTGTTCACATCTCTGCAAAACTCAATCAAGATTTCTTAAACAATCATCAAAAGACTTTCCATAAACAGAAAAGTCATCCATGAGAACCTCAACAATCTTTTCACAAAAGTCAGAGAATATAGCAGTCATACATCTTTGAAAGTTAGCGAGTGCATTACATACACCAAAAGGCATGCGTCTATAAGCATAGGTTCCAAAAGGACAAGTAAAAATGGTCTTTTCTTGATCTGGTTGAGAAACAGGTATTTGTGAAAAGCCAGAATATCCATCAAGGAAGCAAAAGTGTGTGTGCGTAGATAATCTTTCAAGCATTTGATCAATAAAAGGGAAAGGGTAATGATCTTTTCTAGTTTCTTTGTTTAATTTTCTAAAATCTATTACCATTCTATAGCCTCCAACAATTCTTTGTGGAATAAATTCATTCTTATCATTAGGAACACAATGAACAATTATACCTCCTTATCATTGGTGCTATAGTGTCTCTATTAGCAAGTATAATAGTAACATCTATTTCTTCTATCTCTGCGGGTGCTATGCCATTCATAATTTCTTGATATAATTTGTAAGGAATAGCACTCACACTAGCACCTATGTCACATAAACCATGATAACAATGATCTCCTATTTTAACTGAGATGACGGGCACGCCAACAACAGGTCTGTGTTTATCTTTTTATCAGGTTTGTCAATTCTAGCAGCTTCTTCACAGAAGTAAATAACATGCCCGTCCATATCTTCTTCCAAGAGATCTTTAACCATAGCAATACTAGATTCTACTTTAACTTGTTCATCAGGTTTAGGTGTTCTAATATAGCTTTTGTTAACCACAGTTGAAACTTTAGCATGTTTGAGGGAGTCCTGGATTAGGGGGTCTCCGGACAGCCCAATTGTTGGACTATGAAGATGCAAGATTGAAGACTTCGTCCCGTGTCCAGATGGGACTTTCCTTGGCGTGGAAGGCAAGCTTGGCAATACGGATATGTAGATCTCCTCCCTTGTAACCGACTCTGTGCAACCCTAGCCCCCTCTAGTGTCTATATAAACCGGAGGGTTTAGTCCATAGGACAACATACAATCATACCATAGGGTAGCTTCTAGGGTTTAGCTTCTATGATCTCGTGGTAGATCAACTTTTGTAATACTCATATCATCAAGATCAATCAAGCAGGACGTAGGGTATTACCTCCATCAAGAGGGCCGGAACCTGGGTAAACATCATGTCCCCCGCCTCCTATTACCATCCGTCTTAGACACACGGTACGGGACCCCCTACCCGAGATCCATCGGTTTTGACACCGACATTGGTGCTTTCATTGAGAGTTCCATTGTGCCGTCACCGTAAGGCCTGATGGCTCCTTCAATCTTCGGTAACGATGTGGTCTAGGGTGAGGTTTTCCTCCCCTGATAGATCTTTGTATTCGGCGGCTTCGCACTGCGGGCCAACTCGCTTGGCCATCTGGAGCAGATCGAGAGCTACGCCCATGGCCATCAGGTTAGGTTTGGAAACTTAAACTACACTGCCGACATCCGCGGAGACTTGATCTTCGACGGATTCGAGCCCATGTCAGGTGCGCTGCACAATCACGACGAGCATGACGTAACTTTGCCATCGGATAGTGTTCGGGAGATCACACCTGCAACTACTCCGACCCTCAATCCGGAGCAAATTGCACCGTCCGAGGATGGGGGGATAGAACCCGCCATGGAGGCCGCACTCTCAGTGGCGATGGAGCCGAATACTGACTTCACCCCTTATGAGAGCCGTGTTGCCGAAGTACTGGATTCGTCCCAGGCCACGGACTCTGATCCGCCTGCGTCTGTGCCTATCGAATCTAATTGGGCGCCGATCATGGAGTTCACCTCCGCGGATATCTTGCAGCAGTCACCTCTCGGCGACGTGCTAAATTCATTAAGGTCTCTCTCCTTTTCTGGAGATCCTTGGCCGAACTATGCCCGACTAGAATGGAATGTGGATGATGAAGAAATTCGCTGCCCACCCACCACCCACTTAGTAGCCTTTGTCGACGATTTAACCGACATGCTCGATTTCGACTTCGAAGACATCGACGGCATGGACAACGATGCAGGAGAAGAACAGGAACCAGTGCCCACAGGGCGCTAGACAACCACTTCACCACATGACATATACATGGTGGATACACCCAAAGAAAACAATGACGAAGAACGGCAGGATGCAGCGAAGAATAGCTCCCTCGAGAAGCAATCAAAGTGTCGGCGTAGGCACCGCTCAAGATCCCGCCTCGGCAAAAACAGCGATAACATCGCAAGAGAAAATAACACTCCAGCCGACTCCAGAGGAAACAACGACCACATTGACCCAGTGGCAGAGCACGATGAAACTGCAAACGGCGAGCATAGTATGGATCCGATGTCCGAACACGGCGATGCCGAGGATAAACCTCATCAAACCCCCTCTGGGGAGAAAAACAGTCCGGATGAAGATGCACACATCATCCCGGAAAGGCACTTGGAGCAAGAGAACCTCCGCAAAAGGCTTATTACCACAGCGAGGAGTCTGAAGAAGCAGAAGCAAAGGCTTAAGGCCGCACAAAATACACTCAACAGCAGGTGGAACAAAGTGCTCGACAACGAAGAAAAGTATGGTGGAAGTTACGACACAGAGAGCTATCCAAAGCGCAGGCTATTACCTGAATTCGACGATGAGGCCTTAGAGCCCACACAACCGAAAAATAAAATGGCCAACCGGCCGGATCAACCACCTTGCGACCGCGATAGAGCGGCTAACAAGGCCGCACATAAGTCAACACACGATCTACGCGAGGAGTTGCGCCAAAAATCTAGTATGACCAGATCCATCTATGGATCTAGGAAGAGCGCTCCGGCACAAAATCAAAACCGAGTACTACAACCGTCCGAACGCCATGATGCATCCAAATACAGGGGTGCCGCACACCCCCTATGTTTCACTGATGAGGTGCTGGACCATGAATTTCCAGATGGATTCAAACCAATGAACATAGAGGCGTACGATGGGACCACGGACCCTAGGGTCTGGATTGAGGACTTTATCCTCCATTTCCATATGGCTCGCAGAGACGATCTCCATGACATCAAGTACTTTCCCCTCAAGCTTAAAGGACCAGCTCGACACTGGCTGAAAAGCCTCCCCGAAAACTCAATTGGAAGTTGGGAGGAGCTCGAGGATGCTTTTCGGGCTAATTTTCAAGGGACCTATGTCCGACCTCCGGATGCAGACGATTCAACAGCACGGAGAGTCAGCCAGAAAGCTTTGGAACAGGTTTCTCACTAAGAAGAACCAAATCGTCGACTGTCCGGACGCTGAAGCCTTAGCAGCTTTCAAGCACAGCGTCCGAGACGAATGGCTCGCCAGACACATCGGCCAAGAAAAACCGAGAACAATGGCAGCCCTGACAAGCCTCATGACCCGCTTTTGCGCGGGCGAAGATAGCTGGTTAGCCCGCAGTAGCACCAACGACCCAAACACATCCGAAGTGAGGGATGGCAATGGAAAACCACGATGCAGTAAAAGCAACACTACAAAAAAAAGACACATCCGTGACATTTTGGGTCGAACGAAATTTTTCTCTATCATACATATGACACTTCTATGACGATAATTGTGACAAAACCCGGTATCATCATAGATGTGGTGGGCTCCTACTTCTATGACAAAAATCATGACAGGAAATGGGCTTTTCGTCCTGGGCGGCCCGGAGACGCAGCTGCATGACATTCTTTGGGCCGTCCATGATGGAAAAACCGTGGTAGAAGCGAGGAGGAGGAAAATTTCGGGGAGTTCCTAGTTATGGTGGGAGGTCGGGGGCCGAGCGATGCACGTTTCTCTCATACACATACGCGTGTTTGTGCGAGGCGTTGGCTCTAACTGAACCCGAGCGAGGCGTTGGGCTCTAACTGAACCCGAGCGATTGCACTGCAGGCTACGCATTACTGAACCTGAGCGATCGATCGATGGTTGTTAAATGAACCCGATCGAGCGATTCCTTTGCTACTGCTGCTAACTGAAGCCGATCGATGCTGCCTCTGGGATGAAAAGTGAGCGTTGCGGGGGGTTTGGATGAATAGTGAGCGGTGGCATTGCCTCTGGATGAACAGGACCCCGTGGTGTGGTGGAGGGCTGGATGAACAGTAGACGGTGGAGGGGTGCCCGTGGAGGGGTGGTTGAACAGGACCCCGTGGTGTGGAGGGCTGGATGAACAGTAGACGGTGGAGGGGTGCCCGTGGAGGGGTGGTTGAACAGTAGCCGGTGGAGTAGCGCGCGGTGGAGGCTGGATGAACATGAGCCCGTGGAGGCTGGAGGAGGTCGACGGTAGCCTGTGGAGGCTGGAGGAGGTCGATGGTGGAGATGAACAGTATCCCGTGGAGTCTCGTTTTGCAGTATGCTACACCCCTCCCGATCAACACGACCCCTATTTCGACCATAGCGCTCCAACACAAATCTGTTTCCTCTGTTTTGTGGTATGCCACACCCCTCCCGATCAACAAGACCCCTGTTTCGATCATAGGAGGTCCGTTTCCTCTGTTTTGCGGTACGCCACACCCCTCCCGATCAATAGGACCCTCGTTTCGACCGTAGGAGGTCCGTTTCGTAGTACGCCAGACCCCTCCCGATGAACATGATCCCGTTTCGAACGTGGCTGGTCGAACACATGGCCGTTTCCTCTGTTCTGCGGTACGCCAGGCCTCATTTCCATCGCCTGTTCCGTCCAAGCCCTCCCGATGAACACGACCACGCATTCCGTTCCGACCCAGCCGGTTGGCTCCCACGCGTTCCGTTGCCTCCTGGTGAACACGACGCATTCCGTTGCCTCCCCACGAACTGGACGCATTCCGTTGCCTCCCCATGAACATGACGATGACGATGCTGTTTCTCCATTCCGACCCAGCCATGTACACGAGCCCTGGCCGTCCTTATGCGCGAGTAGGTGTTCGAGACCCCGCCCATATGTACACATATGTGGCCGTATTTTCTTTCTTGCACCCTGGCCGCTGTACGTATGTGTACATGCTACGTGTGCGCCTCTACTGCGACACGTACGCGCCTCTACTATGACACGTGCGTGCCTCTACATCCACCCGCATATATGTACGTACACGTTCGCGACCAGAATGACAGCGCTACGTACGCTTCGACCAGGTGGTTCCCGACTGTCAGGCACTTCCTTGCGTGCGAAGATGTAGCTGGTGGGTCCCAGCACTCATGGGGGCGAATCTTTTTTTTTGGACGCACTTCCTTGTGTGCAAAGATGTAGCTCGTGGGTCCCAGCAGTCAGGGGGCGAATCATTTTTTCACGAAATACGGTGGCCCGTCCGGTGGGTCCCCGCTGTCAGGTGGTGGAATAATTATTTTGCGCGTAATAAGGAGGCACTTTCTTGCGGCTGCCGTGGACCCAGCTGTTAGCCTCTCCACGTACAGTCCACGTCCAATGGAAGTCGTTCCTTGACAACGTTGACCACGCCGCGCCGAGAGCACCAGGGCGGTGGACGACGGCGAGGCCTAGGAAGGGGACGACGCGGCACCGGGGAAGACGCGATAGTGGATGCACACATGGAGAGGAGTACGAGGGTTCACTGGTTCGGCTGCGCTTCCATCGCCGCAGAATAACAGGGGGTGTGGGTGAGTGGAGGAATGGCCTGGCCAGCGGTGAGAGTAGTAGGGGGCGGTGAGGCCTCCGCGGCAGCACAGCCGGCCATGGGAGGCAGGAGCAGGCGGCATGACCGGCGCTGCTTTGGGCGGCTGGAGCAACAAGACCAGATGTTGAAGAAGCACGATGGCCGTTGGATGGACATCGTATGGTCACGGCAGCTAGAATCGTTTATATTGACTAAGTTGACAAAGCCCTTGGTACGTCAACTTAGTAGGCCCATAGGTCAGCTTCCGAAACGGTGCGCCCCAGATGTCAGGGGGAGGAATCATTTTTTGGGCAGGTGAAGCTAGAATATCCGAGATTGAAGAAGAAGCACGGCATTTGTTGGATGGACATCCAACGGCCACTGCTGCTAGAACCTTGTGTTGACTATAAGTTGACAAAGCCTTGCATTGGCGTCAACTCTATTTTTCTAGGGGACGCGTCAACTTAGTAAAGCCAGAAGTGTGTGGCAGAGAACTTATAGCCCATTTGAGATTTGTAAGAATGTGTAGCCCATTTTTGAATTCTAATGGAATTTACTACAGCCCATTTACAGTTTGTTAAAAGTATAGCCCATTTCAACCAACCGTTCAAAACAGAATTCAATAAAATTTCCCACATTTTGATGGGATCCGAAATATTTTGATCCCGAAATTTCTAGTCAGATTAAATACAATTTCAATATAAATTTATATTACGTAAAAATCCAACGAAACATTGCGCTCGCAACAATTAATGAAATTAAAATTTTCAATATCCAAAAATAATATTTTATAAAGTAATCACGTGTTTGGTGCATTTTTTTATTGTTACTGCCCAGTTTTTATAATTACATCCCATTTATTATTTCTTAAAGCCCATTTTCCTGTTAAGCCTAATGCATCCTTCCTAGGAAAGATTTGCAGCCCAGCGGGGCGGAGAATAACAACTTGACCTTGCCTGGGTATTCCTAAAAAACGTATAGTTGGGCTAGCCATTTTCAGCTTGAAAAAAATTAATATCTGGGATGGATATCTGGCCTGGGCTAGACGGGCCATAGCCCTCCCAGTTAATACCTGCAGCGATGTTTTTGTTGTTGTTCAGAGGAGAAAAATTAATATCTGGGCTAAACATTGAAAAACTCTATAGTGCTCACAACTCAAAAACACAAATACTGCTCGAGCTGCTTGGCCCCAGCTGTCGGCCACTTCTTGTGCAATTCTCTCGTTTATTGACTACTCCCTCCTTTCCAGTTTATAAGGATCAATTCAAAAATCTCACCAACCAAGGTAGATGATGAGTGGTGGAATATTTTTTGCAGTTTGCAAAAGCACCCAATTAATGATCTTGTTTTCCTCAGAAAATTATGTTTACGAATGCATTAATTGCAGTGCATGCATGCATAAAGTGCATGCATTGGTCAGTTTTCTCTTAATACTTGCATGCAATGATTTAATGCACCTTGAAGTCTGAACATGTGATGGGGAACAACCAAATTGAGCCTTATAAAATGGAAAAAGTAAAATTTTGAGATAAGCCCTATAAACCGGAAAGGAGGGAGTACTACATAGGTTGACAATGGTGTGGGACCGTGATGTCAGGAAACCAGGAGGAAGCAAAATAAATTATAGTTATATATATAAGGAGGCACTTGCGTATGTGAGGCTATGGACCTGGTGGGTCCCCATTGTCATCCTCGACAAGTAAATTCATCTCCTCGCCCGCGCGCGCTTTCCGCCTGAAACAGTCAGCGTCGCCCGCCTCGCTTCCCGGTGTAGGTGATTGCTCTGCCTTCAAACGACACAAGTGTCGTCCGTCCGTCCATCTACTGCCCACATTAATGATATGCGGTTGCTGAGGTGGCTACTCCGGCGCCACACGTCCGTCCCTCCGCCCGCCCACCATTGCTATATAAACTGCTGCCCCGGCCATAGCCGCAGTCATCCGCATCCGTTCCCTTTCTCCTGTCCACACCACTACTGCCCACCATGGCTTCCCCACGCTCCAATGCTCTTCAGGACAGGCGGACGACGGACCACAAGGAGATGGCAGCCGTTGATGCCGACCGGCTGGCCGGCAGGCAGCCAGAGGATGACAACGTCCCAATGGAGAACATGGTAGTCGATGATCCAGCGCCAACCCTCTCCTCCGCGCCATCCTCGCCGGTGCATTGCACCATGACCATCAGCGAGGCCCGCGCCCAATATATGGACAGGGTGAGGCAGATGCATGAGGAGCAGTTCCGGGAGGCGCAGGACGCCACCACCTACAACCACCATCTCCTCCAGGAGCACCTGCAGGCGGAGGAGCAGATTGCCATGGAGCGGGCGGAGCAGGAGGCGTTGCTCGACTCGTATCGCTCCGCCCGCAAGGGCTGCCTCGAGCGCTGGCAGTACCGCATGTAGGTGGCGGAGGCTACGACCGCCTACAAAGAGCTAGCAAAGAGGGCGATGAAGCGGGCGAGGCGCTGTTTGGCGAGACCAAGGACGAGGCAGAGGACAATGTCGGCTCCGACGAGTCCCCGCTCCGCTGGCGTCGACGAGGCCCTGCTCCGCCGAGGCCCCGCGGAGCCAACAACGAGGCAGAGGACACCGCCGGCTCCACCGAGGCCTCGCCCCACCAACAATGAGGCATAGGACATCGTCGGCTCAGCCGAGGCCCCACCCTGGTAGCAACGAGACATAGGACATCGCCGGCTCTGTCAAGGCTCCGCCCCGCTGCCAACGAGGCCGCACCACACAGAAAACGAGGAAGAGTAGAACATGGTAGGTCGCCGCCGCTCGGGTCCAAGTAAGGCCACCGCTGCTACCCTCTGGTTGAAGCCAAGCTAGGCGGGTTGACCATTGACGGCCGGTTAGCTTCTTGGCAGCAATGTGGAGTCGGAGAGCTGCATTGGAGAAGAACGTTGCTTCTACTTAACTGCTGGTGCGGTTGGCTGACTGACATGTGGGCCCAACAGGCCACATGTCAGTTACGGAACTGCACCTGTAGTTAAGTCACTGAAGCTTCTGTTCAGCTCAGCGGGACACAGGTGGGTAGCTTCGGTTAATTAATTATACCTCCATAGCACCCCTTTTTAGTTGAAGAATGTATGAAATGTAATGAAATCCAGCATGTTTATATGAAATCCGACCATGTATGAATGAATTTATTTCAATTAGTTCGAATTCCTGTATCACTGACATTGGATGAACATGCAAAACAATACGTACTAGCATTATTCCCAGGGTGATCACCTCGTTTGCAGCAATTTCACATGTACTCCCTCCGGTCCTTTCTAGTCTGCATACAAGTTTTGTCTGCAGTCAAAGTATCTCTACTTTGACCAATCTATACAAAAAAGTATGCACTTTCACAATGTGCAAAGTAAAAAGTAACAGAAGGAGTACAAAGAGTTTGAGCAGCTTTTTAGCGTTTCTGTACATTGTAATCAAACGCACATGCCTGGCAATTCATAGAGAACATTCAAAACAATCAATGATTATGCATCTCAGTGACTCACATGTCAGAGGCAATATTTACTTCACAACTAAAGAATAAAGAAAAAAAATAATGATGGACGCTGCTGACAGCAAAGGGCGTCCCATTCGAAAATATCAAACGCATGTCTTGCTAAAATCAATGAGCAAAATTTGACAAGGTTGTCCCATTCCAAAATATCAAATGCCTACGATTGTGGAATGGGCAGGGTTTGCCATCAGTTCGGACATTGACATGGCACCTCGTGCTAAATAAACCAGCTGTTCTTTTTGTGCAGTTCCACCAAAATAAACCAAATTCGTGCGTAGCTTGTATGATTTCGCCCTTATATGTTGCAACGCCTTGAACTTATTGGCACCTCCTTTCTTGTGGTGGAAATGAATGATTCGATGTATTCATGAACATTTTGTGTAGTGCCCGTTGAAATCAAGCTGAGCACCCCTGTTTGCACAAATACAAAAAAGTGATTAGTATAAAGCAAACTGTACTATGAATTGACAGTTTCAATAGGCACATACATGGTCCATGTAGAGCACACTTTTAGAAAAATGGAACTCACCAGAAAGAATCCTAGAACAACATTGTACTCACGCATCACAGCAAAAAAATGGAGATTTGTCAGTCCTTCTGAGCTGAAGTTAGTTTGGTCTTGTGGGGAGTAATGTAACCATCCTTCAACTGCTCCTTCTGATGAGAAGATAGACAGGGCTTCTTCATCCTGGCATAATCGGAACTAGTCACTTCACGTACTCCATATTCTTCTTCAGAGGAAGATGATCCTGTTGTGCAAAGACAAGAGGACTACTAAATGCTAGCATCCCTGTTTGCTCGAAAAAAGGAAAGGAAATATTTAAAACAGCACAGATGAAGCACTTCTCAAGGACAATACCACTTTTTCATGACAGTATCTAAACAGTAGCACAACACCAATAGAGATGACAAAGCTCAATCATATGGATGAAATCAGTGGGCGAGTACCAACCTTTGTCAGGAGGCTTATTGTGTAGAGCATACAGATGAAGCACTTCTTCGGAACCATCTGTTGCTATCTACGGTGGTGGCCATGCTTACTATATACTCCTCGATTACTTTAATGTTTCCAACATCTTCTTGTGTAGTTCCACTAAAATATATGGTATCTTCAAAGAAGATCCCTGTTTGCACAAGTAGAGATAATTACATATTACATTAAGAGTGGCATCAAATCAGTGGCAAAACAATTGCTCGTTCCAGCCATAGCAATAAATTAAGATGCAAAACTATATCGTTACTTGTGTCATCATAGTTCCAGTTCTTCATTACAGCACTGGGAGTTGATTTTTGTTTTTCTTCCGCTTGTTCTTCCCCTTCATCACTTGGTTCAATAACAGACAAGCTTCGCCTTTAATGTAAGATTTGGCATGTCAATTAGGGAGCACAAGTATAGTACTAAACTTAATTTTCTGATGAAAGTGGCAAAATACAGGCCAACAGTTGTGAAATATCCTTATCTTACCTCAATGAGATATTACGGTGCACATATAGATTGGAAGTCTTGTCTCCATTTGTGCAGTTCACTAAAATCAAGCAACATTATCGTACAAGTAGCACAACATATGAAAGCACACTGCAGAATCATGTGAAAGAAGCCTAGTACTGACCCCTCATGATGCGGAATTCAAACAACTCACAAGAAGAAGATCTGAACCAAATTCGCCTTGATGGATAGGAAGTAAGATCTCCTCTTGTGCAGTTCCACTAAGATCAAGCAACCAAGCAACATTTTCGGTGTGACATTTTGGTTGAACTGCACAAAACACTCTTAAAATAAAAGTGTTTTGTGCAGTGCAACAAAAGGTCACAATGGCAACGAGGTGAAGTAGATAACCCTGTTTACACAGAGGTGCAAAGGAAACAATTAGTGGTCAATAACGGTGGATGACACATAAGCCAACAAAAAGAAGCATCTACCTTATCTAAATGGGCAGGAAAGAAAGACAGTAGCATTTCTCAAATGGTGGCATTGATTAATATTAACATAGATATTATATTAACAATAAAATTTGTTAAACATGTAATTTGCTTTTAACTGTGGCATTGCATCAATTTTCCAGCGGCATTATTAGAGGGTGTTTGTTTACAGGGACATTTTAGTGTAGGGACTAAAAAAACTCAGTGTTAGTCCCATCTAAACCAAACAGGAGGGACTTTTAGGGACTAAAAGTGGGCATTTGGGACTAAAGAAAGAAGACCCCGAGGGAGCCTTTTTGGGACTTTTTCCAATAGTTGCCCCTGAAACGCATCGCACCTTGTCTCTATTAGATCATTACTAGGGGTAACATGGTCTTTAGCATGCCATTTAATAACCTCTAGTCCATGTTTAGTCCCTGGAACCAAGCAGGTAGGGACTAGGGAGTTTTTAACCAAACAAGGCCTTAGATTAACAACAGCTAATGAGTTGCACGAGACAGTGGACGCACCAGCACCATGTGCATCTACCGATGTACTATGGTCATGCACAGTCTGTTGCAACAAAGAACAAACAACCAAGGAGCATATTTGTGTTGGTCCCAGTTTTGTTATCGTTAGACAGCAAATCTAGTCCTGCTCAAACTCTACAGCCTTGTCCTCTCCTTTCCTTTTTGAACTAGTACTTTCACCCCTTCCTTTCCTCTTTGAACCACGTCCTAGATTTATGCGATACAACTTTCCCCACTACTTTCCCCCATTCCTTTCCTCTTTGAACCACGTCCTATATTCATGCTATACAACTTTCCCCCTTCATTTCCTCTTTGAACCACGTCCTAGATTCATGCTATATACAACTTTTCCCACTACTTTCCCCCACTCCTTTCCTCTTTGAACCACGTCCTAGATTCATGGTATACATGCAGCTAGAGCAATGCATGTGGAGTAAGTAAATTATACCTTAAGGTTCTTGGGGCGTGGTTCGGTGGGCAACGGGATGGCGGCGAAGAAGAAGGGGTCGGAGGCCCTCCCGCGCCGCCGCTGGGTGGAAAGTGAACAGTTGCGCCGGTAGTCCCTCGCCGACGGCGACAGCGTTAAGCCTCCTTCCCTTCCCGGCGGACAGATCCTACCGGCTCTTGAGCAGTAGTGAGGGGAGAGATAGGCCAACGAAGTCTTGTTTAGATCTGGAGAGGGCGAGAGAGTGTGAAGAGAGCAACTACAAGCGCTGAGGCTCCAGCGGGAGAGGGCGAGAGAGTGTGAAGAGAGAAACTACAAGCGCTGAGGCTCCAGTGTGTATATATATATACTAGAGAGAGAGTGTGAAGCGTGCAAACCCTAGAAAACATTTTGACCAGTCAAAGAATCCTCCTGGCACAAATTATGCTCAAGTTTGATGAACGAACAGGCTAACCAGCTACACAACCCTCCCGTTATGTTCAACGAGAGGGAAATAACCTTTTATACATACCTGCATTCGTGTGACAAGCATGTTGTGTTTTTTTATGTGTGTGGGAGTCATTGGGATTTCAATCATAATCATGGCATGTGGCTTTGGTGGTAAGACTATCCACAGTGGTGCAGAAATAATGCAGCCTTAGTCACCTTACCTCTCTCCACGTAGTACATTGGGTCCCACCAGTCAGAGGGTGAAACAAATAAATTAATAAGAAAAATTAAAAGCGCCCGCGGTGTTTCTTACCTCACACATCTCGCTACTGCTCGGGAACACTATCCAATTGATCCCTTTGTTTGCTCACGTACTATTTTAAGTGAATCCTTATTGTAACATGCACACAAGTTTTGGGCACTTGTATTCGACTTAAGTCAGTGTGCCACCGTATCTCATATACTTACTACTCCCTCCATCTAGGTGTAATAAGTCACATTAGAAGGTTCAACGGGACCAAGGTGTGTGCGTGCGCGCGCGCGCGTGTGTGTGTGTGTGTTTAACAGCATGTGAGTGTTAGAGAGAGCGACAGATCGACCTACTCCTACAAAGAGATGTTGTGTAGTGTATGATTTTAGCTGCGAGAGTCGGTGCATCCTCTCATTTTCGGGCGTGTCTGGTAGGGACATGCGGACAGCTGCCACGCCCGCTCCTGACCAGCCTTGCCCACCCAAAGCCCCTCCATCGCCCGTGCGCGCTTCCCACCTGAAACGGACAGCGCCGCTCCAAAGAATCGGTGCCGCATTCATGCCCGGGCAGAGTGGAGGCGACCTCTCTGGCGCAAGAGTGATGGTTGCTTCGTCCGTCCAACTTACTGCTGTGTCTATGTGATTCGATGGCTCATTGGTCTTTATTACTGAGGTGGTAGGACTGCTGGATGTCCCACGCTTTCGGCGAAAGGAGGTACTACTACTAGATTACAATTTTCTCCATTCTTATAGCGGAGGCATGCAAGAGCAGTGAAAACACGCAGGCTCAGTGATTACATGGCCCACCTCACACTATCACCGTGTGACACCTAATTGCATGACAAATGTGGTAGCCAAATTAAATAAACTCCCATCATCATTTAGATCATCCCGCGTAAGGAAAAAGATCAGCCAACTCCAACTGCATAATGGGATTATATTTTTCTTTTTGACATGTTAATGGGACTTAAAAGCTCACTTACATGCATGCTACCGGTGCATGCTTGCATGCAGACATGTTGATGTAATTTAAAACCCACTCACATGCATGTGCCACGGTATTTCTGCATGCTTGCATGTAGCTTAGTGCGGAGCCTCTCAACGTCTAGATCAAACGGCTATTATGGACTGATTTACTTCATCTAACGGCTACATCAATTTTGATGATGTGGCTCAAGGAGAGGATAGAGAATTCCTAGTAGTAGGGGCTAGCTATTACTAGTAGATAAGTCTATGTGGAGATTCCACTACATACGGAACAAAATGAATGAATCTACACTTAAAATGCATATATATACATCCGCATGTGGTTCATGGTGAAATCTCTACAAAGACTTATATTTAGGAACGGGGGAGACGACGTACTAAGCAAGCTTCTCCTCGTTCTACGAGTTGACGGGACACATCAAAAGTACTCCAGTGTATAGAGCCTTGCCTCTAAGGTAGGCCCCACATGGTTTGCCTCTTTTTTTAACGTAACACGTAAAGTCACAATTTGTTTCTTCACTTGTGGTAGACGATCCTCCCTCCACCAAGTGGACAACCAGTACACGTGCCAAATTACCACGTGGGCTGCCTTTTTCGTACAGAAATGATCTCCACCGTGTAACCGCGCGGGTGTGGTTGGGAAAGAGACGGGAGTACGTGCGTCGTTCATGCACCTCTTCTCTTCGTGCACGTCCCCCACCTACATGGGTGTGTGTGATAGATACAAACCGCATTCGTGAGTGTTTTTTGTTTTGGGGTGGGGGTGGGGTGGGGGTTGATTTCATGAATTATTTGTGGGAATATGTGTCGATGACATATCAAACAAAATTTTGCATGCAATGTGTGTGAAATGGAGGCCTATCCATATCATACATAGAGGGTCTGGCAATCCACGAGAAGAGATGGAAGGGTCATAGCTATCGATAGATTCAAAGAGAGGATCAAGTGGGTGGGTGCGAGATCGATGAAGAGAGCCATCGAAATTGTGTGTGTGTGCAAGTCAAAGATATAGGGCGACTGGCCTACCGGAACATTAGAGGGCACATGTCAAGTTTGTGTGTGGCGGGGAGACATGACTAGAGCGCTCAATGTATCGGTGTGTGTGGGGGGGAGGGGGGGAGGGGTAGGCAAAGGCCTAACTATAGAGGTAGAACGACTCGTATATGTGTTCAGAAGGAGAGACCCAGCTATGTCTTGAGGGAGATCGGTCGACATCCATACATAACTGAAGGACGGGAAATATGATGGGACACGGAGAGAGAGAGGAGAGAGAGAGGGAGGGAGAGGGAGGGAGAGGGGTAGAGTGCTGGATGGGTGATGGAGTTGCTTCTTGAAGATGGTGGGAGAGGCCTACTAGACAAACTGAGGGTGGAACTTCAGTGTTATCAATAAGAGTGGGGATGTGTTTCTGTGTGTGCCTGTGCGCGATAGATCTGTCGGGACGCATCCATGGATGATGAAGGGGAACCATGTGTTTGGTAAGCAAACCTAACTACATCGGTAGATCAATTGTTGTTTGTCGGGGGAAGGGAGAGACACAACTAATGAGGTAGATCGATTGACATGTGGGTAAAAACGAGTTATAAGGACCTAGCTAGCTATATGTATAGCGAGAGATCGGTCTATATGCCGAGGGAGGGGGAGGGCGAGGAGGGCGTGTGCATGCACGAGAGAAAGTTAGTGGTAGCTACAAAGGATAGAGGATTGTGTGGGTTTAAGAGACTAACAAAGATCATAATTTGATATGAAAGCGGATTCATATATTTGAATAGGAGATCATAGTGTTTTAAACATTTCATGCATGAATATAGCGGTGATACACGTGCTGTGCACATGTTATACCATAATGTGATAATGCATGGCGTTTGCAACTCACAGCTAAATGCCGAACAATCTAAACCATACTATACATCAAACAATCTCACATTTTATTTGAATTTGTGATAATGTGTGGCATTTGCAGCTTACAACTAAATATCGAACAATCTAAAAAATACTATATATCGAACATTCTCACATTTTTATTTGAATTTGTGGTAATGTGTGGTGTTTGCAACTCACATCTAAATACTTGTAGGCGTAGGGGGTGGGGCACCATACATAATGTGATAACACATTATACATATGAGACATGGTTTAGATTATGAAGATCTAGCTAGAGCTAGAAATGTAATGTGATTTGAAATCAAAATAAAGTGGATTCAAAAAATCTAGTTCGAGTTCATATAGTACACACAGTTCATATGTAGCTCGAGACTAATCATGTGGTGTGATGTGAAGATAATACACAAACTATGGTTTAACTTGACAATAATGATGATTGTAGATATTATTAAAACAGAGAAACCAATTCAAATGCTTTGACTTCACAACAATCATTATTGTAGATCTTATTCAAATAGAGAAACGAATTCAAATTTAGTTCATATTGAAGTGGTAGAATATACGTTTGGAATGCAGTAAAACGTTCATTTGAGTAGTAGGTTGCATGTATTATACACGTAGAGAAATATTTTAATTGAACATAACATGAATTCAAAGTTTTGAATGACATTTGTAGTGCGCATTGATTTGGTACAGTACACGTTAGGCTTGTCCAGAAATTTCAACCCGCGCCTTGTTAGCCCGAACTATTTAAGATATATCTTTGTCTCGTTGTGCTCCGACAACTCCCTCCATCTCAACCCGCGCCTTCCTATTCCAAAATTACAATGCGCGCAAAAACTCCCACCTCCTGTGAAATCCTGACACGCGAAATGCCCGTGGTACCCCTGAACCGAAAGAATTGCCTCAAATCGGTGGGGGTACTTTCTTAACTTACCCCCACATTTCGGACAAGTGCGTCTCTAAGCCATGGTTCCCCACTGCCATCCCATCCGCCCACACATTCGTATACCGAGGCCGCGAAAACCCACGACGAAACCCCACACCCTGCTCTGTCCGCCACCCAGCCGGAGCCTCTTCCCCGACGATGTCGTCCACAGCAACAGCTCGACGTCCCTCATCCACCGTGCCGGATGAGGATCCGTCGTTGATCTCATCATCCCGCCGGTTCAGCCACCCTGTCCTCCACCTCCAAGGAGCTGCCCCGACCTTCCCCTCATTTTTCGCGCCACCTCCATTCCCACACCGCTGTCTTCACCTACACCACCGGAAGAGCATCATCATCACCATTTCCTCGAATGAAGCTGCGGCCTAATTGGCGCCACCAAAGAGGTTGTACACTAATCGCCGCATTTTCTTCTTGATTCGGTCTCACGGTGCTGCCGACGCTCGGTCCCGAGCCGACACGGCGCGGCTCCATCCACGGCAGCGTCGCCGACCACTTCCTCCATGGCGTCGCTCCCTCGGCGGTGACGTCTACATCAGTAGGAGCTGCTCCTGCTTTAGCTCTCGCTCGTGCTGCTGCTCTACTCTTGCTCTCGGTCCCCTACCTGGTCTGCTCTTGCTATTGCTCTTGCTCGTGCTGCTACTCTTGCTCTTGCACTTGCTTGTGATGCTGCTCCGATTTAGCTACACTTCAGTCGACTGAATTGACTTTTGCGTTAGTCGATTTT
>NC_041386.1:422676941-422687403 GCF_002162155.2 Triticum dicoccoides | reverse complement strand
GTGAAGGAAGAACCAGCCGTAGCGGGGAGGGGGCTCTCCGGAGAGGTATCCCACTATCTATCTTAGGGTTCAAGATGGGGGTGGTGGTCGCTGGCGGTGGCGTGGGGATCCCCGGAAAAAAAGCGTGGCATGGGGGGGCTACAGGGATGGCCGGGGCGGTGGCGGACCGGTGGTGGGGAGTGTTTTCGGGGCGGGCGGGGCGGCGCACCGCCGGCTGCGGGCGGCGGGGGGCTTCTGTTTGGCCGGTGGTGGCTAGCGGCTCAGGGGTGGAGGTTGAAGATGAACCGCAGGCCCTTGATTTCGTATCCAACAGCTGCAAAATCGACTGACCAGATATGAAAAAGTTAGTCGACCGACGTGTAGCCTCACCTTGCTAGTGTGTTCAGTTTCGACAGTTAAGTTCAGTTTCGAAAGTTAAGTTCAGTTTTGACAGTTAAGTTCAGCTTCGACAGTTAAGTTTAGAGATGAGCGGAGCAGTACTGTAACGCCCCAAGACCGATGTGCCAGGTGTCTTCCAGTTATTCGCTGTCGTTGCCATGTCATTTGCTTGCGTGTTGCATCTTGCCATGTCATCATGTGCATTGCATCATCATGTTTTTTCAAAACCTGCATCCTCCCGGTCTCCTCGTTCCGTCCGTTGTCCGTTCTGAGCCCAGACACACTTGCACGTGCCCGCGGCACGTCCGAAATATTATTTTATAAGTGGTCGAAAAATGTTCTTGGAATGGGATGAGAGCTAGCGTGTGGTCTTATTATAGTATAGACAGAGCGCCTGTCAAGTTTCGTCGCATTCGGAGCCCGTTTGACTGCCCAACCACCATCCATAGCGGCACCGTTGTCGGTTTATTCGTCGGACGTTTTCAGTCTCCGGAAACCCGTGCCGGACTGCCCTCTCTTCTCTTCCCACAGCCCACCTAGGTCCAGCCTACCTCTCCTCACATCCGGAACCGCCCGATCGCGATCGGAGGGTCAAGAAACCCCCCTCCTAGCCCTAATCCTAGCCCCTTTTCCTATTTAAACCAACTCCCCTTCCATTTTGGGGAGCTACCTACCCCTCCCCCTAAAATTCCGTGCCCCCAATCATCTCCCAACCGCCTCCCACCTCCTTCTCCTCGTTTTCAGGGGAGCCTCAACCCTCCTCCGCCACTTGGCAGCGAGCCACAGGCCGCGCCGTCACCGGAAACCACCATCCTACCAATCCCCACCTTCCACGTCGCCTCCGCGCGCCCGCCAGCCAGTCACGCGCTGCCATGTGGCTTCGCCACGTCGCCCTAGCTGCTCCCAGCTGCGCGGACCCTCCAGGACCGAGATCAGGCCCTGGGAATCCCATCGGGGCCCGAAACTCCGCCGCCTCGTGCCTGAGGACGCTCGTCCCCAAGCTCCCGCTCGTCCCGGAAGCTGGTCGCGCTCACCGCCGCTGCCTCCGGCGGCTAGTCCTCCGGATCCTCCGCCGCCAACCCCAGGTCGCTCTGCCCCACTCTCCTTCCTACATCTCAGGGTCCTCTCCTCTCTAATCTCTCTGTCTCTCTCATCTTGCACCTGCCATCCCAAGGGAGGCCGCCATGGACGAGCTCCACTTTGCCATTTTCCGCGTCCCCGAGTGCCGTCGGCCACCTCCGTCAACGGATCTGGGATCCCCTTCGCCGGATCCTTCCATTCCTGACCTCGCCGGAGCTCTTTCCCCGCCGCACCGTCGTTCCACATAGCCGGCAGCAGCCACCGAGCCATACTCCTGCCTCTGCTTCGAGCAGAGGAGGACGAGCGCCGCACGTGGGTCGCGCCTGGGCCGCCTCTGGACGCAGCACCTGCCCGGCCTCCTCCTCCAGTTGGGCCTTGGCCCATGGGTGAGCCCCAGCGCCCCTCCTTTTTTTCCTACCGCTGACCAACTTGCTTAATATGAGACTTGCTTAGAATTTTGTCTAGTTTCATAATATGTCATTTTCATCCATGTTTAAAACGTTGTTTGTTTAAATTTGCTTAAATAACATGCTAAAATGATTTATTTCGTAACTAAATAACCGTAACTCGGAATTTAATAAATTTTATATGTAAATGGGGTAGAAAAATGCATAGTTTAACATGGTGACCTTGCTTTTCATGTTTAACAACATTAAAATTATGTATATGGAAGATCAGTACCAAAACCATAATTATGCTCATGAGGATTTTCCGGACTTGTTGCTTGTTGTTCCGACCTCATTTAAACTTGCGTAGATAGGTAGTTATCTTTTGCTTCACCTCTTGCCATGTTAATCAACATTTAAAATTGTTGGGTACATAAACGAGATCGAACTAAAAAACTTGAATTTGGTGTTCCGTCAATAAGCAACTCGTTGCATATTGAGCTCCACTTAACTTGTAGTGTTGTTTGTGCACTTTGCCATGCCATGCATATTTAAACCGGACATGCATCATACTTGTTTGCGCATCATGCCATGTTTATGTGATGGTTGTTCACTATGTTGTGTGCTTCTTTCCGGTGTTTCTTCTTCGGGTTGGTTCCGATAACGTCGCGTTTGTGAGGACCCGTTCGACTATGTCCGTTTGTCTTCTTCTTGGACTCGTTTCTTCTTCCTTGCGGGATTTCAGGCAAGATGATCATACCCTCGAAATCACTTCTATCTTTGCTTGCTAGATGCTCGCTCTTTTGCTATGCCTATGCTGTGATACCTACCACTTGCTTATCATGCCTCCCATATTGTTAAACCAAGCCTCTAACCCACCTTGTCCTAGCAAACCGTTGTTTGGCTATGTTACCGCTTTGCTCAGCCCCTCTTATAGCATTGTTAGTTGCAGGTGAAGATTGGAGCTTGTTCCATGTTGGAAAATGGATCTTTTGTTGGGATATCACAATATAACTTATTTAATTAATGCATCTATATACTTGGTAAAGGGTGGAAGGCTCGGCCTTATGCCTGGTGTTTTGTTCCACTCTTTCCGCCCTAGTTTCCGTCATATCGGTGTTATGTTCCCGGATTTTGCGTTCCTCACGCGGTTGGGTTATAATGGGAACCCCTTGACAGTTCGCCTCGAATAAAACTCCTCCAGCAAGGCCCAACCTTGCTTTTACCATTCACCACCTAGCCTTTTTTCCCTTGGGAGTCGCGCATCCCGAGGGTCATCTTTATTTTAACCCCCCCCCCCCGGCCAGTGCTTGTCTAAGTGTTGGTCCGAACTAGAGTCCTTTGCAGCGCCACCTCGGGGAAACTTGAGGGCTGGTACGGAGCGCTCATCCGGTGTTTCCTTGAGAACGAGATATGTGCAGCTCCTATCAGGATGTCGGCGCATCGGGCGGTCTTGCTGGTCTTGTTTTACCTGTCGAAATGTCTTGTAACCGGGATTCCGAGCCTGATCGGGTCTTCCCGCTAGAAGGAATATCCTTCATTGACCGTGAGAGCTTGTGATGGGCTAAGTTGGGACACCCCTACAGGGATTTGAACTTTCGAAAACCGTGCCCACGGTTATGGGCAGATGGGAATTTGTTAATGTCCGGTTGTAGAAAACCTGAAGTTGACCTTAATTAAAATACATCAACCGCGTGTGTAACCGTGATGGTCTCTTTCCGGCGGAGTCCGGAGAGTGAACACGGTGTTGGAGTAATGCTTGACGCAGGTTGTTCTAGGATCACTTCTTGATCATAGTTTCTCGACCGTGCTTTTGCGTTCTCTTCTCGCTCTCATTTGCGTATGTTAGCCACCATATATGCTAGTCGCTTGCTGCAGCTCCACCTCATACCTTTACCTTACCCATAAGCTTAAATAGTCTTGATCGCGAGGGTGTGAGATTGCTGAGTCCCCATGACTCACAGATACTTCCAAAACCAGTTTGCAGGTGCCGATGTTACCGAGCAGGTGACGCTACCAAGCTCAAGGAGGAGCTCGATGAAGATCTTGTTCATTGTGTTGTTTCGTTCCAGTTGATCAGTAGTGGAGCCCAGTTGGGGTCGATCGGGGATCTGTGTAGCTTTTGGGGTAGTCTTCTTTTATTTTGGGTTCCGTAGTCGGACCTTGTGTGTATCTGGTTGATGTAATGTTATATTCATGTAATTGTGTGAAGTGGCGATTGTAAGCCAACTATGTATTTTTCTCCCTTATGTATTACATGGGTTGTGTGAAGATTACCTCACTTGTGACATTGCTTTCAATGTGGTTATGCCTCTAAGTCGTGCTTCAACACGTGGGAGATATAGCCGCATCGAGGGCGTTGCAAGTTGGTAATCAGAGCCTTCCCCGACCTTAGGAGCCCCCTGCTTGATCGAATCGTTGGCGTATTGAGTCTAGAAATGTTTTGAGTCATTTAGGAATTATATATATCGGAGAGTTAGGACTTCTTTTTACTCCCCAGTCCCTTCATCGCTCTGGTGAGGCATCCTGACGTAGAGTTTTGAATCTTCTCTTCTCAAATTTCACTAAAAAAATTTAGGATCACGCGGGTATCTTGGAATCGTTCCGATGGTTTTGTGACGAGAACATTGTTCTTAGTGCCTCCTGACATTTAGGGGTTGTGGCAGTGTCCCGGGGAGTTGAGCTCCAAGGTGTTGTCGTCACAATTTTATCGTTGCAGTTCTGGAATACCTGAGTTTAGTTTCGCCGACATCGAAAATCTCTTTTATGCAGTTGTTGGTGAGATAACCTTGACGCCACCCAGTACTGGGGAGGGAGTTCATGAGTATTGCCATAACTCGTATAACGGATGCTTTTCGAAGGTTGAGGTAAATGATTTCTGAAGGTTTCTCGGTTATGTGTTGAAGGATGGATACAGCTGGATGTAGGATTTGCTAGATTTGGGTGAGATATTATGCTACCCCTGTATCCCCAACACCTGATTGCATAACCGGAAAGTTTCGGGAGTTTATAAGTGGGAATTCAAGTAGTTCGTAGGATATCTTTCTGACGGATGTATGGTATGAAATTGGGGTTCGACGTCTAGTGGTCCGCCTATGCACGGTTGGTTTTACAGTGGTCTCGTTGTGTCTTAAAGAGTCCTTGGCTATGCCGACTCTGGGACGCTTCGTATGTCATGTGCACTGCCTTGTACATGATGGTGCTATACGATCGAGTCCGCGTAGGCCCCACCACGAAAACGTCGAACGACATCTCTATCATATGTTTGTTCCGGCTTATTCTACAAGCCAATCCTTTGTTTTGTTTTGAGTTGTGGTATTCGAGTTGCTTCGAAGTCAAATGTTGATTCCATCCCTTGTCTAAGTGGTGTTCTCATATTCCTATGTGAATACTAATCCTTTGTGATCATCGAGATTGTCTTGCCAATCCTTTCCAACCGGTGTGTCTCTCGTCAAACGGATCCATTCATTTTCAACATCCGCATGATTCAATCTCAGCTTTCTCAACGGTGTTTGTTTCATACCTCTCCAAGTTGCCTTTGTTTTTCCTGCCCATCCACCCTTTTTCCTCAAGGACTCGGATTTCTTAATCAAGTATCCTTTTATTCTTGTTAAGCCTCTCCATTTTTTTCCGTCAATTTTCTTATCCGGTTATTCTCATGAAGATTCTAACCGAGCTTCAAGTTCGTCACTCTTCACTCATTTTCTTCTCCGGTGGAACCAATTCAAGCCTTAGGTGTTGATCATATTTTTTTCCTCATTTCAAATACCCTCTCATGCCGGTGCTCCTCATATTCATTCACTTCTCGCTATTCTATTATTTCGGAGTGCTGAAGATATCTCCAAGATTCGTGTTTCCACTCTGCTTTCATTCAAACTCTTTCAAGGATGCTATCTTATTCAAGCCATTTAATTCAACCGGTGCTTTCTCTCTTGTAAATCATTCAACGGTGTTTTCTTTTGAGTGGGCCCTAACCCACAGGTCTATTCCCAGGATCTTACCTGACTCTTCTAATTCTCTCGGAGCTATCCTCAAAAATTCTTTTCGAAGTTTGACGTAAGAATGATTTTCATCAGTCAAGTGCCTTTCTCCAAGATCTTTCAAATTCTTTTCATCGTTGGTTCAACTTTTCCATTCTTCTTCATTATGGAGTGCTTCAACAATTCTTCGTGGTGTGTCCCGTCGTAATTCTTAGAATTTGAAGTCCGAAGAAGAGTTTCTCTCAAATCTTGCCCCATTCTCGGCCATCATCTCATAGTTGTTTTTGGATTGTGAGAATTTTTTCACCTATCCGGAGCAATTCAAGATTCTTTTCAGTTTGTTTCTCCGGAGCCCATCATCTCAGAATTTATTCATTCTCAGCTTTCAGCTATGGTTCTCCAAATCTTACCGGTGCTTCGTTCAAGTGATCTCTAATCAGTTCATGATCCCTTCGTTCTCATGTATCTAGATTCTCTCGAGCATCTTCGTTCATTTGCAAATTCTTCCCGGTGACTCGTTATCCTTTATTCGTTCTTTTTCAATTCTTACGGTGGTTCATTCAAGTTTCTTCTTACCTTGTTATCATACCAATTCATTTGTTGTTTTCAATCCTACCGGTGGATTTGTCGAAGACCTTCCCAAGTTTGCGCTATATCTCGCTTAATTCTTTCTACGAGAATAAGTAGTATGCCAAATCCATTGTTTATCATCAATTTAATTGATGAAGGACAAGCATAATACAATTCTTATTCTTGTTTCATCCATATGTTAATCTTTTCTTCCGGAGTTTGTTCACGATGATTAAATTCTTGGTTTCAATAGCTCATCTTTCTTTTCCGGAGTTCCAAGCTCTCGCAATTATATCATCACGGAGACACACCTAAAGCATTACAAGGTTTCACCTTGTGTTTTCAACTTACCTTTCCTTCTCGTTATCCTTTTGTTACCGGAGTTCTTCACGGAGGTTCTACATGATGGTTCATCTATGATTTAATTCATTCTTGAAGTGTTCATTGAGATTCTTTTCTAAGGAGCTCAAGCATTCTTCATCTTGCAATCCGGAGTGCAATTCTTCCTTCCGTATCATTGGAGGTGGTATTATGTCATTCTTGATATTTTGAGTCATGCTTCATGATTCACTTGTTGTTAAGAATGAGGTATATTAAATCCACCAACCTCTTTGTTGGAGTTATCTTGTGTCTTGTTTATGGTGCTCATAAATGACCCAAGTTCTTCTTTTATCCTCCCGGTGTAATAACTTTCTCGTCAATTTGCTCATATCAATCCAATTCTTTTCCCGTGAGTGGCAGGTTGTCACCTCATAATTTGAGATGTATTCCATAAGACCATATCAAGCTTATTCTTTTCGGTGTTGGTTTTCCAACAACTCCGTTCTAGCATTTGTTGTAAGCGTGCTCCCTCAAGATCTTGTTTCCCTTCGTTCATCCCATTCCTTCCTTACTTTTGTTCTGGAGGCTTTGTGATGTTGCTCTCTTCAACCCATCTTTTCGTTTTGTCAGGATCATGTTCTTTTCTTGGTTTATCCATTTAACCGGAGTGTTGTGTCCTCTATTCAAGTTCTTTCTTATCAAGTCTTTCATCTCTTTTCAACCGGAGTGCTGCCCGGATTTGTTCTTCCTTGTTCCTCTTTTCTAACGAAGTGTTTTCAGCTTCGTCATCTCCGTTGTATTCTTTTCTCGAAATGGCTTAACCTTTGCAAGGTTCTTTGGTTTCACTCATTGGTCAAAGAAGCAACTTAGTTTTACCTCTTCTCTTTCTCTTCCGTTTTCCCTCAGGTGCCATTCTAGATCTCGGGACGAGATCCTCTCATAGTGGTGGAGTGTTGTAACGCCCCAAGACCGATGTGCCAGGTGTCTTCCAGTTATTCGCTGTCGTTTCCATGTCATTTGCTTGGGTGTTGCATCTTGCCATGTCATCATGTGCATTGCATCATCATGTTTTTTCAAAACCTGCATCCGTCCCGGTCTCCTCGTTCCGTCCGTTGTCCGTTCTAAGCCCAGACACACTTGCACGCGCCCGCGGCACGTCCGAAATATTATTTTATAAGTGGTCAGAAAATGTTCTTGGAATGGGATGAGAGTTGGCGTGTGGTCTTATTATAGCATAGACAGAGCGCCTGTCAAGTTTCGTCACATTCGGAGCCCGTTTGACTGCCCAACTGCCATCCATAGCGGCACCGTTGTCGGTTTATTCGTCGGACGTTTTCAGTCTCCGGAAACCCGTGCCGGACTGCCCTCTCTTCTCTTCCCACAGCCCACCTAGGTCCAGCCCACCTCTCCTCACGTCCGGAACCGCCCGATCACGATCGGACGGTCAAGAAACCCCCCTCCTAACCCTAATCCTAGCCCCTTTTCCTATTTAAACCAACTCCCCTTCCATTTTGGGCAGCTACCTACCCCTCCCCCTAAAATTCCGTGCCCCCAATCATCTCCCAACCGCCTCCCACCTTCTTCTCCTTGTTTTCTGGCGAGCCCCAACCCTGCTCCACCACTTGGCAGCGAGCCACAGGCCGCGCCA
This sequence comes from Triticum dicoccoides, assembly GCF_002162155.2. NCBI lineage: Eukaryota > Viridiplantae > Streptophyta > Magnoliopsida > Poales > Poaceae > Triticum > Triticum dicoccoides. The sequence goes on along the minus strand of NC_041386.1, from coordinate 422,679,040 downwards.
TCACCAGAAACCACCGTCCTGCCAATCCCCGCCTTCCACGTCGCCTCCGCGCGCCCGCCAGCCAATCCCGCGCTGCCATGTGGCTTCGCCACGTCGCCCTAGCCGCTCCCAGCCGCGCGGACCCTCCGGGACCCAGATCGGGCCCTGGGAAGCCCATCGGGGCCTGAAACTCTGCAGCCTCGTGCCTGAGGACGCTCGTCCCCGAGCTCCCGCTCGACCCGGAAGCCGGTCGCGCTCACCGCCGCTGCCTCCGGCGACCAGTCCTCCGGATCCGCCGCCGCCAACCCCAGGTCGCTCCGCCCCACTCTCCTTCCTACATCTCAGGGTCCTCTCCTCTCTAATCTCTCTGTCTCTCTCATCTTGCACCTGCCATCCCAAGGGAGGCCGCCATGGACGAGCTCCACTTTTCCATTTTCCGCGTCCCCGAGTGCCGTCGGCCACCTCCGTCAACGGATCTGGGATCCCCTTCGCCGGATCCTTCCATTCCTGACCTCGCCGGAGCTCTTTCCCCGCCGCACCGTCGTTCCACATAGCCGGCAGCAGCCGCCGAGCCATACTCCTGCCTCTGCTTCGAGCAGAGGAGGACGAGCGCCACACGTGGGTCGCGCCTGGGCCGCCTCTGGACGCAGCACCTGCCCGGCCTCCTCCTCCAGTTGGGCCTTGGCCCATGGGTGAGCCCCAGCGCCCCTCCTTTTTTTCCTACCGCTGACCAACTTGCTTTAGTTTCGACCCATTGGTATTTTTTTCAGTGCGGCGATTTTCCTTTTATTCCGGCAAATTACAGTTTTGTAGAAACCCCCCTGTTGTTCATGCATATTTTATCTCACAAACCGTGCATCAGATTAAAACAAACTTAATATGAGACTTGCTTAGAATTTTGTCTAGTTTCATAATATGTCATTTTCATCCATGTTTAAAATGTTTAAAATGTTGTTTGTTTAAATTTTCTTAAATAACTTGCTAAAATGATTTATTTCGTAACTAATAACCGTAACTCGGAATTTAATAAATTTTATATGTAAATGGGGTAGAAAAATGCATAGTTTATCATGGTGACCTTGCTTTGCATGTTTAACAACACTAAAATTATGTATAGGGAAGATCAGTACCAAAACCATAATTATGCTCATGAGGATTTTCCGGACTTGTTGCTTGTTGTTCCGGCCTCATTTAAACTTGCCTAGATAGGTAGTTATCTTTTGCTTCACCTCTTGCCATGTTAATCAACATTTAAAATGGTTGGGTACATAAACGAGATCGAACTAAATAACTGGAATGTGGTGTTCCGTCAATATGCAACTCATGGTATATTGAGCTCAACTTAACTTGTAGTGTTGTTTGTGCTCTTTGCCATGCCATGCATATTTAAACCGGACATGCATCATACTTGTTTGCGCATCATGCCATGTTTATGTGATGGTTGTTCACTATGTTGTGTGCTTCTTTCTGGTGTTGCTTCTTCGGGTTGGTTCCGATAACGTCGCGTTTGTGAGGACCCGTTCGACTACGTCCGTTTGTCTTCTTCTTGGACTCGTTTCTTCTTCCTTGCGGGATTTCAGGCAAGATGATCATACCCTCGAAATCACTTCTATCTTTGCTTGCTAGATGCTCGCTCTTTTGCTATGCCTATGTTGCGATACCTACCACTTGCTTATCATGCCTCCCATATTGTTAAACCAAGCCTCTAACCCACCTTGTCCTAGCAAACCGTTGTTTGGCTATGTTACCGCTTTGCTCAGCCCCTCTTATAGCATTGTTAGTTGCAGGTGAAGATTGGAGCTTGTTCCATGTTGGAACATGGATCTTTTGTAGGGATATCACAATATCACTTATTTAATTAATGCATCTATATACTTGGTAAAGGGTGGAAGGCTCGGCCTTATGCCTGGTGTTTTGTTCCACTCTTGCCGCCCTAGTTTCTGTCATATCGGTGTTATGTTCCCGGATTTTGCGTTCCTCACGCGGTTGGGTTATAATGGGAACCCCTTGATAGTTCGCCTTGAATAAAACTCCTCCAGCAAGGCCCAACCTTGGTTTTACCATTCGCCACCTAGCCTTTTTTCCCTCGGGAGTCGCGCATCCCGAGGGTCATCTTTATT
>NC_041386.1:422610395-422676695 GCF_002162155.2 Triticum dicoccoides | reverse complement strand
TAGAGTCCTTTGCAGCGCCACCTCGAGGAAACTGGAGGGCTGGTTTTAGTTGTACGGAGCGCTCATCCGGTGTTTCCCTGAGAATGAGATATGTGCAACTCCTATCAGGATGTCGACGCATTGGGCGGTCTTGCTGGTCTTGTTTTACCTGTCGAAATGTCTTGTAACCGGGATTCCGAGCCTGATCGGGTCTTCCCGCTAGAAGGAATATCCTTCGTTGACCGTGAGAGCTTGTGATGGGATAAGTTGGGACACCCCTACAGGGATTTGAACTTTCGAAAACCATGCCCGCGGTTATGGGCAGATGGGAATTTGTTAATGTCCGGTTGTAGAAAACCTGAAGTTGACCTTAATTAAAATACGTCAACCGCGTGTGTAACCGTGATGGTCTCTTTCCAGCGGAGTCCGGAGAGTGAACACGGTGTTGGAGTAATGCTTGACGCAGGTTGTTCTAGGATCACTTCTTGATCATAGTTTCTCGACCGTGCTTTTGCGTTCTCTTCTCGCTCTCATTTGCGTATGTTAGCCACCATATATGCTAGTCGCTTGCTGCAGCTCCACCTCATACCTTTACCTTACCCATAAGCTTAAATAGTCTTGATCGCGAGGGTGTGAGATTGCTGAGTCCCCATGACTCACAGATACTTCCAAAACCAGTTTGCAGGTGCCGATGTTACCGAGCAGGTGATGCTACCAAGCTCAAGGAGGAGCTCGATGAAGATCTTGTTCATTGTGTTGTTTCGTTCCAGTTGATCAGTAGTGGAGCCCAGTTGGGGTCGATCGGGGATCTGTGTAGCTTCTGGGGTAGTCTTCTTTTATTTTGGGTTCCGAAGTCGGACCTTTTGTGTATCTGGTTGACGTAATGTTATATTCATGTAGTTGTGTGAAGTGGCGATTGTAAGGAAACTATGTATCTTTTCCCTTATGTATTACATGGGTTGTGTGAAGATTACCTCACTTGCGACATTGCTTTCAATGCGGTTATGCCTCTAAGTCGTGCTTCGACACGTGGGAGATATAGCTGCATCGAGGGCATTACAAGTACCTCGGGCTCCATCTCTAGACGCCTAATATCTTCTTCCCCTCCTCCGACAGCAAAGTCAGCCGGAGCATCCTCACCGGCCTACCCAATCATGCTGAGATCGACATGGCTTCGCCAAAGAGGTTGTAAACTTGTTGCATCTCCTTTTTACTCTACACGTTATAAATATTGTCCACTGAGCACACGGATTTGTTCCTTTATTGTCTCCTTGAAATAAAAAACGTAGGAATTTAATTTTCACTTGTCCTCCTTTTCAAATTCCTAATCATGAAGCATAAGACTAAGAGATAGTAGCATAATAGCATTATAACTATACATTTTCTTGTGGTTTGACTTAATCTCACCATGCTTCTTTGCATCATGTGATGTTCCAATTGTTGTGAATCAAACACCCAGATTGGCAGAAATCTTGTGTTTTTAAATTCTCTGTTTTGAACGTGCATTCCTATGATATTCCTGTCTATTTCCTATCTCTGCATTGTTGGAATCCTCCAATTCAAACGAGCCCTTACATAATTACTTCTCTTACAGATAGTTGTCAAAGAAAACCTTGCGTGGTTTGTCCTGCTCCTGCAGCGCCGTCGTCCACCCCGGCTCAGCTGCTCCAACGACAGAAGGGTCCAGCACAGCAAGGATCCGACCTCCAGACTGTCTTTCACCGCCTCAGATCTTCTTCCCCGCCGCTGGCAGCCATGAAAACTGCATTACCATCATCAACCAAGCAGATGACCTCGAGGACTACACGGGTCCGCAAGAGAGGTCACACTCTTTCGTGTCTGCTTACGTTATGCATCACTTAACATTACATGCTACTTTATCGTCATATTCACCAATTAGACTCTGAGTCAGCTCCAAACTAATGGTCAAACTTGAGTTTTTAAATGGTTGTGGGGTACATATCGGGGCCACTATCAATAGTATCTATCTACTATCTGGTTAATCTCCGGTGTCTACTATGAGTTTCATGTTGGGTGGGAAACAAACAGTAAAGAAGCCATTATCTGTATTTTTTAACTGAAGCCATTATCTGCCTGCTATTATTGGTTTTGGGTCTATCCACAGGTTGCTACCATCACTCTGGATTTCTGCATGCACTCCTTACATAATATCACTATGTTTCATTCCTATGCATGACAGTTATTGTAAACAATGGAACTGAACATGTAGAGCAAAAGAGACGGGCCTTGCATGGCAATAAAATTTGATGCAGACGTCGCTCCATGGTAGGCGCAAAGGCAACCCCCCTCCACGCATTTCGGATTGTAATCGAGAGGAAGATATCTGTTCTGAGGGGGGTTCAAAAAGAGAAGACAACTCCTATTTACCCCCTGAGGTCTTCTCTCTAACTTGCCATGATGATGTTGGCTATATCATGCATATGGTGTCTTGCATTGCTTACTTTATACATCAAATATGTCATCTGCTTAGTTTAGACATCATTTGTGCGAATGCAATCTGTTTAGTTTATTCATCGTTTATGTGAATTATGCAACACCATCTTGTTTAGCCAGGCATCATATATGTGAATTTTGCAATGCCATCCTGCTTAGCCAGTCATCTTATATGTAAATTATATCAGGCCATCCTTTTTTCGTTACATATTACATTTGTCAACAATGTTAGTACATTCAATTGCTCTTCGTGTGCATCATCCATTTGACACAGTGATGGAAAATTTTGGAGTGAAAACAAGGTCTTCAGAGCAGACTATGCTATCTAACGAAGTGCATATCTCGCTGGTTACGGATAGCTCCTCAGAGGAGGATTCAGAGACAGATGACCAGTCCTATCCCCCCCCCCCGAGGTGTATGCTCTAACTTGGCAGGGTTATGTTGCTCATATCGTGCGTATGGTGTCTCGCATTGCTATGTCATTTGATTAGTTTAGACATGCTTTGTGTGAATGCCACCTGTTCAGTGTCTAATTACCATATATGTGAATTATGCATTGCCATCTTGTTGCAAGACATTATATATGTGAATTATACAATGCTCTCTTGTTGCAAAGGCATTATATATGTGAATTATGGAATGCCATGCTGTTTAGCCAATCATCATGTATGTGAATTATATCATGCTATCATTTTTTTTTGTATTACGTGTTCCATTTGTCGACAATGTTTGTATATTCAACTACTCTTCTTGTGCATCAGCCATTTGAAGCGGTGATGGAAGTATTTGGAGTGAAAACAAGGTATTCAGAGCAGACAATGCTACTTGCTGAAGCAGACATCTTGATGGTTACAGAGAGCTCCTCAAAGGAGGATTCAGAGACTGATGACCAGTCCTATTTCCCCCCTGAGGTCTATGCTCAAACTTGACAGGGTTATATTACCCATGTCATGCATGTTATCTTGCATTGCTTAGTTTTTACATCATATATGGATTGCCATCTATTTACTTGCTTACTATATAAATCATATATTTGAATTATATCATGCAATCATGTTTACATAGTACATACACATCATGTATCTGAATTATGGCATGGCAACCCATTTACCCATTTAATAAAGACATCATATAGTTATATCATCTCATCATGTTTAGTGTTTATAGTCATCATATTTTGAATTATGGCATTCTATCCGTGAATGTATGTGAATTATGGCATGCCAACCTATTTAATAAACACATTATATAGTTATGTCATGTCATCCTGTTTACATAGTCTCATATTTTGAACTATGTCTTTTCATCTTTTTTAGTTAGCCATCATAAAGTGAAATTGTGTCATGCTATCCTGTTTAGTTAGCCATCATATATGTGAAATTGTGTCATGCTATCCTGTTTGGTTAGACAACATAAATATGAATTATTTCATGCCCTCTTTTATTCCCCACTATCCATTGCACCTGCCTATCATACAATGTCTATACTTTCAATTACTTTTCTTGTTTATTAACCATTTGAATTAGAGAGCGTGATGGCAGTATCTAAGGGAGTAACAACACGGTCTTCAGAAAAGATAGTGCTACCAGTTGATGCAGATAGAACCAGGGTTGTACTTGCCCAAGGAGTAGATCCACCACACATAACCCATACTCCCGCAGATTGTACCCCTACCCAGTTGCACAGAGAACCAGCTACACCCCTTCTAACCCCAACCCCGGCAGATAGTAACCCAGTTCCAGTTGACACAACACTGTCTCCACCACAGAGCACCCAAACACGAGCAGTTAGTAAGGGAACTACAGTGACCAAAGCACGAGGACCACCACTCTGAATCCCAACTCAATGCTTAAAGGAGAAGAAGATTTGTTCTCAGGTCAGGTTCTGTAGCTATGGTTCATACTCCTTTGCTCTTGCATTAATGTATTTACTCATACCAACTATTTTCAAATTTGAAGGATGGAATTGAAACTCCAATGGTGCAACAGGTATGTTTTAAACCTGTTTATTTAACTGGTTTGCTGTTGTAACCTGCCCTATGTTGATTTCAGTTTCAATTGAATAAACAGTTATGTTCTCATGTCATGCACATTACAAGTGTTGTTATTGCTCTATAATTACCCACACTTACATTCTGTCTATTGTGCTTTGTCTTGAACAAATATTATTTGAACTGTGTCTCTATCTTGATTTGGCAACAAAAACTAGAATGATATAGACCATAAAGTGACCATGGTACATAGATATATGTTTGTTTCATGTTGTTATCCTGTCCACTTTACTACTGAACTCATTTACCAAAATGAGTTTCATATACAACATGGTAAACATGTGATGTGTCTGCTTGTTTCTCTTTTAGAATGCGGACAAAATATTGGAGAACAGTACCTCGTTATCCAATGGTAAAGGAAGTAATGCAGATAAGGTTCAAGATAGTGAGACATCCCTGTTGGTCTCCAAGAAAGCTGATAAAACTATCTTGACGACAGTGAGGGAACCCAAAAGTCCTGTCTTGATGTAGTGTTCGAGTTACTGGCCTCTACTGCATGCACAAGCTCTTCGAACTCATTGCCTGAATCAGTTCGTCTTCTTGAGTCTCAACTTCAAGTTAAAAGACATCGATCAGATGTGCTGCGACAGGAAGCTGAAGGACTGAGGAAGTCCCTACAGAATTCAGATGCATATTTTCTGGTGCAACATCAAGTGCTAGAGGGTTTAAGCGCCAAACAAGAGAAAGTTAATAAGCTTGCTAAGCATCTTGCCAGCATTATGGGTACCCGGGATATTGTTTCTTGAGATCTTCTGAGGTGGTTTCAGTTCTGGATTTGTTTTGCTGCGGCATTTATTTGCGCTGGTCGCCAACTTTGACAACCAGTGTATATGATATGCTGCTTTGTTCCCTATATTTGCACTGGTGGCGAACTTTGATGCCCAGTGGATGTAATATGTGTAATAGCCGTGATAGCCTAGCGTTAGTTGCTTGGTTATTTATTTCCTTGTTGTCTTGTTTATTTGTTTGCTTGTAGTCATTGCAGTTCTTTTTCCGCGGTTAGCTAGTGGCTGCAATAACCTATTTTTTAAAACTAGGCCACAATAACCATGGGCTAATATTTACTGTAGTGACACTGGGCCTCCTACTGGCCGTAGAAACAGTGGGCCTTCTACGGGCCGTAGAAACAATGGGCATTCTACGGGCCGTAGAAACAATGAGCCTTCTACGGGCCGTAGAAACAATGGGCATTCTACGGGCCGTAGAAACAATGGGCCTTCTGCGGGCCATATCATCAATGGGCCTTATACGGGCCGTATGATCGATTGGCTAAACATGGGCCAAACAGACCGCATTATGGCCGTAAACGGGCTAGAGTTGGAATCGTCCGTTCATGGGCCGACCATAATGGGCCATCGTTAATAGGCCGTATTTGATGATGCTACGAAAATGACCCAACGTATTAATGGACCACAAACGGGCCGACTGTAAGCACAGGCTGAATTTGGCCCACAAGCAGAAAATGACAGTAACGGGCCGTAAGTAAACGAATGCTGGAAATGAGCCCAAGAATAAATGGGCTATGAGAAGGCCGAAAGATAACATGGGCTGGAAACGGCCCAACGGAATAATGGGCCGTTAATGGGTATAAAGTGATACACTGTTCATTACGGGCCAGTTTCACCACGGGCCGTTAGTGGGTGTAAAGTGATACACTGTTCATTACGGGCTAGTTTCACCACGGGCCGTTAATAGGCCAAGAGTTAAATAGGGCCTCATATGGGCCGAAAGACGTCATGGGCCATACATGGGCCAGAAGTGAAAATGGGCTGAAATCATATTGGGTGGCCAGATGACGCTACTGGGCCTAATTCGGATAGGGCATAACGGACCTTGGGTTAGCGGGCTGTAAAAGGGCTATATACGAACAGGCCGTTAACAGGCTTTACATGGGCCGGCCCGCCACCTTTTGACCAAGTCAAACGGGCCGACCTTTTCACGGGAATGGGCCTCTGTTGGGCCATGCCACATGTCGACGTATCATAGGCGGCTTCTGTCCAATGAGTGGATGACATCTGTCCCAACGATGAGCCGACACGTGTTTCCTCCAGCCAATGATGATTTTACACGTGGAAAATCCCCATTGGTCGGGGCTGTTAACAGGTTATCGGATCCAAAACCCGACCCGATAGCTTAACGGTGTTCCGTTACGGTGGATGCCATGTGTCAGTCACCCTTGACGAAAGCACTTTTGTGACGTGGGATTTATCGTCATGGAAGTGGACACTTCCGTGATGATAATTTTGGTAATGTCATGGAACACTTCTACGACAGCACATGTATGACTATCTTGATTCTGTCAAAAAATCGTCATGGATGTACATGCATGACAGAAAATGCGACCTACTGTGACAAACACGTATCATCACGGAAGTGTATTTTTTTTGTAGTGCAAGCATCAAAATAAAGAAAACAGCCCAGATAATACGGCAATAAACGCCGGATTCAGGGGCTCTTGACCAGGTCAGCGGAAAAAGCCTTTCAAAGGCAGCATAGATGGACCGTTTAGCCTAAACAAGATTCAAGACAAACTATGTCAGATTCATGGCACCCTCGATAAACCTGCAAATCACGCCCACAGAGACTGCTGGGTCTTCAGGCTGGCCGGTAAGCTAAACGCCGAACACAAGGGGGGGAGACACCAAGCGAAGACAAGGACAAACCTCGCCAGCAAAGCACTGGAGGACAGAAAAAATTCCCACCAGAGGTTAAAACAGTAAACATGATCCATGTGATGAAGAGGAGAAGCAAACATGCACTCCGAGACATACGCGCCGTAGAGCCCGTCACCCCCAAGTTCACCCCCTCGTTGGCCTGCCCAATCACTTTCGATCGTAGGGATCACCCGACAAGCATCCGACATGAAGGATTGGCTGCCTTGGTGTTAGACCCAATAATAAACGGATACCATCTCACACGAGTCCTTATGGACGGAGGCAATGGTCTCAATCTGATATATCAGGACACAGTCCACAAAATGGCGATAGACCCGACAAAAATCAGCCGTAGTAATACTACCTTCAAGGGAGTAATACCAGGCGTAGAGGCCCACTACACGGGCTCTCTATCACTAGAGGTTGTATTCGGCTCTTCCGACAACTTCCGAAGCGAAAAGTTAACTTTCTACATCGCTCCATTCCGAAGTGGCTATGAAGCACTACTCAGAAGAGCTGCTTTCGCTCTTTTAGTGAAGTACCACATTACGCTTCTCTGAAGCTTAAGATGCCCGGTCCATGTGGCACCATCACAGTTAGTGGAAATATTGAGCGTTCTCAACGCGCGGAAGAACGTGCAGTGGCTTCACCAACCAGAATAAATGACAGGACGTTGAGACGACGGACACGGTTAGATGAGTCCGACGCATCACTACATATACATGAGATTGGTTTGATGGTTAAACTCTCATAGACGGTACCAGGGGCTTCCCGCGTATGACAATCGTTCTACACCCGTCCAGGACACGGCACAACGGAGACACGGGCGCAGACGTGTAGCAGGGACCCGCTCAAAGGTTTCTTTTCAGATTAAGACCCTGCGTAAACCTTTTTTACTGTCTCTTTTGTTCACATCCTCCGGATACTCGATACAACCGAGAAGGATGCTGACGTTATTGGCATGTGGCCATGTCAGGATATTGCACGTACCTGGACACTCGGGGTTTATTATTAAGGGCATTGTTCAGCCCGGCATATGTTATAAAGACCGGATACCTTAGGGAGTGTTCGGAGTCGCGAGTTTGGCCTTATATGCATCAGCTCCGAATCATGTCTTTGGTCAAATGTTGGGTTTGCCCGGCTCCCGTGTTTTTCTATCTTACGTTCCGCTCTATCGGCTAAGGCGGCACTGGGAGAGCTACTGCGATTGTGCCCTGGTTCATCTGGATGAGCACCTTAGTAGCGATAGCCGAAAACTGACTGTCATGATAAAGCGCGAGACTGGTCAACCACTCGATGACTTAGCGGAATCTTCAGGATTCCTCCGCATTAACGAAGGGTCGTTTCCCGGTCATGTACGTACGCGCCCCGTATTCGGACGAGTGCGGAAGTACCTGGGGCTATATAGTAGTCCCACCGTCAAACTCCTATGGCTAAGTGAAAGTGTTAAAGCAATATAGTCTGATTGCCTCGTTTGATGTGCTGCCACCTCCTTAATGGACCAAGACGTTGGATCAAGTGTGAATACGCGTTTTTTGCGAACACCCCCGCATTATATGCGTGGGGGCTGAAGCCGACGACTGCAAACTTTCAGGTTATATACATATATACATAAATGGCCGCACAGGAGGCATCATAGTACTTTCAGGCAAAAGTATAAACACAACCTTTATAATTCAATAAAACATTCTTTTTACAATGGGAATACATGTCACTAGAACATAATATTCTTCGAGCACTGAGCCTCTATTGAACGAGCGCCTTCAAGGACTTCTTCAAAGTAGTGCTCGGCAGATACTCGGCCCACAACCGAACTCTGGGTCGCAATAGTGGTGGCCTCCATCTCTGCCCAGTATGTCTTGACACGGGCAAGTGCCATCCGCGCACCCTCTATGCACGCCGACCTCTTCATAACATCGATGTGCGGCACGGCACCAAGGAATTGTTGCAGTAAACTAAAATAACTATTTGGCCCTGGCCCTTCCGGCCACAGATTATCCACAACAGACCTCATGGCAAGTCCGAACAACCTATGGAGCTCGGCCCACTTGGCCATTCGCTCATTCAACACCAGCGGACGCACTGGAACATGGAACTATGACCAGAACAACTTTTCCACTTCACGATCTTTTTGATCCTTGAAGTACTCGGCCGCATCAGCAGCACTTGCTGCCAAATCCACGTATGCGTCTGCACAACTCCACAGTTGATCAAGAGGAGCATACTTCGGATCTCCGAACTTCGTCCGCAACAAAAAGGGCTTCCCAGCCACGATATCTCCAGCTTGACGCAGCTCCTCCTTCGCTGCTCTGATTTTGGAGCGGGCTTCCTTGGCTGCTACCATGGCCTTCTCCAAGTCCGTTGCCTTCGCTCAATTTTCTTTTTGAAGAAGCTGGTAACGGTCGGCGGCATCTTTAAAGTCAACGGCCATCTTGGCTATTCTTTCCTTGCTTTGGCAATGCGCAGCCTATTTGGCCCTTAGCTCTTCGACCGCCTTTAGAGCAGCCGCATCGCTATTCCTGGCTTGTTCCTTGGCTTGGGCAAGTTTCGCCCGAAGGGTCTCCACGGTGGCAGCTCCATCTGCAGTCACAACATATTAAAGATACTGGCATCATGCTCCTCTTACTATGTGTTGATCACCGGAGAAAATCACAAACCCTGTGCTTCGTCAAGCCGCTGGTTGACAAGCACGATGTCGGCATCTGCCACATCAAGTTGTCGCTTTAGCTCAGCAAACTCATTAGTCCGGCTACCCACCGGACCTTCAGCCACCTACACATGAAGGTGGCCTGATTATTACCTGGGACTATGATCCTCTATTTGCCGCCGTTCTCGACGGCAACCAGAGTCTCAGGGGCTACTATCTGCATAGGGCACACCTAACGTGTGCGATACTGTCAAAAACCTACACTATTTCACGTACCTCAAAGCCTTCCAGCAGACTCATAAAAGCTTCATGCAACCCGCTTTCGGCGGATGAAATCCTTTCAATCACCGTACCCATTAGCATATGATGCGCTTCTGAGATGGCTGCTTGCTCCAGAAGATCCTTCAGTGCGTCCGACCGCACACTGTATGGTTCCGAACTCTTTCTCTTGCTCTCTTTTGGAGCCGAATACTAAGGACTTCGGGTGGCCAAAGGATTACCCTCTGGCCTTGGCGGATCAGGAGAAACCCTCCGCGACGACACTTCAGGGTCGCCCGCCTCATGAGGCGGGGTGGAAGGGGGAGGTGTTTCGCTCTCCATCATCTTCGGAAGAAGATCCCCCGAAGACGAACTCTGACGAGAAGGGATACGATCCGAACTACAAGATATATGCTTCGGTTATTGTCTTTAGAGGTAATGTAGGATATTTTTACTATTAAGTACTTTTTGTTTACTTACAACTCGGTAGAGGGTTGATCCCCTTGCGGGCACTGTGCGGCAAGAGTACCCTCCGAGGCAGGACCCTCTGGCGAAGATTTCTTCCCCCGTTTGGAAACCTTTGTTTTCAGGTCTTCAGAGGTGGTCCTCTTCCTTCCTTGGGGAGAGGGAATTTCAGATTCTTCTCCCTGGTTATCCTCCTTCGTGGAGGTGCTAATTCCCCCGGTTTCGATGAATAATGAGTGAGGCCGGCTCTTAGCCTCTTTACTCCCCCCTTTATCTTCCCCTGAGGGCGCCTGATAAGGCGCCGGCTCGAGCATTCTGGCTAGTACCGGATTTGCTGAGCCTTCGGGAAGGGGGGCCGAACACCGGATCATCTTCACCTTTGTTACCCAGTCCTGGTCAAGGAGCGACTTTGCAGCATAATGTTATGATAAGTAAAAAAGACAGTGTGTTCGGCCACGGGATTACTTACTTGGGTATCTGGGCGATTACAGCTCGGATCCGCATCCTCGTTGGTGTCCAGACACTTTATTTGTTGTCCGAAGAACAATTTGTACATCGCTTCGAGCGTCATGCCGAGGAAGTGTTGGATAGTTCGCGGTCCTTCCAGGTTGAATTCCCACATACGGAGGGGTCAACGTTTGCAAGGCGGGACTCGACGAACTAGCATGACTTGCATTACCATGACCAGGCTGACTTCTCTCTCGAGGAGATCTCGGATGCGACTCTGCAATATCGACACATCATTTACTGGCCCTCAGTTCAGCCCCTTGTTGATCCATGACGTCAGTTCTGGTGGGGGCCCAAGAGAAAGGCAGGGGCGGCTACCCACTTGCCACATTGGGGAGTTGTGATCTAAAACCACTCCCGTTGCCATAAACCGGATACCTCTAGGAAGGAACCCTCTGGCCATGGAACATCAGCACTTTTGCTTATCACGGCACCTCCGCACTCTGCGTGTCACCCCTCTATCATCTTCGGCTTCACATTGAAAGTCTTGAGCCACATGCCGAAGTGTGGGGTAATGCGGAGAAAGGCCTCACACACGATGATGAACAACGAGATGTGAAGAAGGGAATCCGGGGCCAGGTCATGGAAATCTAGCCCGTAATAGAACATGGGCCCGCTAATCAAGGGACCCAGGGCGAGGCCTAGCCCTTGGAGGAAGTGAGAGATGAATACAACGCTCTCGCCGAGTTCGGACGTGGGAATGACTACCCTCGAGCAGGCAGCCTGTGCGAGATTTCGAGGGTCAAATACCTGGCCTCTCTCAGCTTCTTGATGTCTTCCTCTATGACAAAGGAAGGCATCCACCGACCTTGAAGGTTGGATCCGGACATGGTTGAAGGTTCGAAGCGCCTGACTTGAGCCTTGGGTGTTGGAACTCGAGGTGGGGGAAGGATTCGATTGAGTACGAGAGAGAAAAAAGGACAGGCCTTGGCCTCTTTATAAAGAGGGTGAATATCAAGCGTCCTCCTCGTGGCCGTTTGGGACTTGCCTAAAATCAAGGAGTCATGCCAACAGGCACGATTGGGTTACCCACGTCCGTATTGATGAGAATCCCGTGATAAGGGGGACACGATCTCTGCTTTGACAAGACGTGTCAAGAAAACCGCCTCGTGATATGTGCAGTGATGGTTAAGAAAAAACGGTTCGAATAAAGACCGGGCCATGGCATGATGTCATGTTGCTAAACGTGTCAGCTGATTAGATTTGTGGAAATATTATTCTCTCTACGGTTGTATGTGGAACTTATTTTGTAGAGCTGGACACTATTCTTGTGTTCAAAATCTTCTATGGAGTATTCGGAAGAAGAACCCGCCTTGCAATGCCAAAGACAAATCTGCGCGCCGGACTTATCGTCATTGAAGCCTGGTTCAGGGGCTACTAAGGGAGTCCTGGATTAGGGGGTCTCCTGATAGCCGGACTATATCCTTTGGCCAGACTGTTGGACTATGAAGATGCAAGATTGAAGACTTCGTCCCGTGTCCAGATGGGACTTTCCTTGGCGTGGAAGGCAAGCTTGGAAATACGGATAGGTAGATTTCCTCCCTTGTAACCGATTCTGTGTAACCCTAGCCCCCTCTGGTGTCTATATAAACCGGAGGGTTTAGTCCGTAGGACAACATACAATCATACCATAGGCTAGCTTCTAGGGTTTAGCCTCTACGATCTCGTGGTAGATCAACTCTTGTAATACTCATATCATCAAGATCAATCAAGCAGGACGTAGGGTATTACCTCCATCAAGAGGGTCCGAACCTGGGTAAACATCGTGTCCCCCGCCTCCTATTACCATCGTCCTTAGACGCACAGTTCAGGACCCCCTACCCGTGATCTGCCGGTTTTGACACCGACAGTAAGACTCATGAGAACTCTCAGGTTCACATGGATTAGGGAAGGCATAGGTTCCATCCATAGAGGCATCTTAGGAACATACACCACAAACTTAAAGAATAATTAACACAAGCTCGAAGGTAGAGCAAGGTTGACAAAAGTAGAGGGTATAATTTACCAAAGGCATTATGTATCCGGGAAGAACTCACAAGGTTAATGAATATGAAGGACATTGTCAGATAATATCATGTCCCCCGCCTCCTGTTACCATCTGCCTTAGACGCACAGTTCGGGACCCCCTACCCGAGATCCGCCGGTTTTGACACCAATAATGTTCCTTTATCCTAACAAGGAAAGGTGGTTTCTCAATATAAGCAGAAGGAACAACTCGATCAACATTATAATGTATAGTCTCTTCTTTAACCGGTACTGGTTCTTTAGTTTCTTCTTTAATAGGTGGGTGATATTTAAACCACTTCTCTTTAGGGAGATTAACATGAGTAGCAAATCATTCACAAAAGGAGGCTACTATCTTAGAGTCAAGTCTATATTTAGTGCTAAACTTTTGAAAAGCATTGGTATCCATAAAATATTTAACACAATCATACTTAAGTTTAATACCTGACTCTTTACCTTTGTCGAGTTCCCAATCTTCAGAGTTGCATTTAATTATTTCCAAAAGATCCCACCGGAATTCAATAGTATTCTTCATAAAAGAACCAGCACAAGAAGCATCAAGCATGGTTTGATCATTACGAGAAAGCCGAGCATAAAAGTTCTGGATAATAATTTCTCTTGAGAGCTCATGATTGGGGCATGAATATAACATTGACTTAAGCCTCCCCCAAGCTAGAGCGATACTTTCTCCTTCACAAGGCAAAAAATTATATATATAATTCCGATCACGATGAACTAGATGCAGAGGATAAATTTTTTGGTGGGACTCCAATTTCAAATGATTCCAATTCCAAGATCCAATATCATCGCATAGCCTATACCATGCCAATGCTTTTCCCTTCAAAGATAAAGGGAAAACCTTTTTCATAATTTTATCTCCACATAACCTGCAAGCTTGAACAATCCACAAATTTGTTCCACATATATCAAGTGCATATTAGGATGTTCAGTTCCATCTCTTGGATAAGGATTAGCTAGCAGTTGTTCTATCATACCCGAAGGAATTTCATATTCAATATTTTCAGTAGGTGCAGTAGGTTGAGGGGTAGCTAATTGTGGTTTCAAACGAGGTGAAGATACCCTGAACAAACCCCTCAAAGGATTTTTTTCCATAGTAACAAGGGACAATAAATTTCAGCACACTATATAAATGTTTCCTTACCAATTCAACTTACCAAAGGCACTTCACTCCCCGGCAACGACACCAGAAAATAGCCTTGATAACCCACAAGTATAGGGGATAAATTGTAGCTCTTTTCAATAAGTAAGAGTGTCAAACCCAATGAGGAGCAGAAGGAAATGACAAGTAGTTTTCAGTAAGGTAATGTCTGCAAGTGCTGAAATTGTAAGTAGCAGAGTAGCTTGATAGCAAGATAATTTGTAAAGAGCAAGTAACAGTAGTAGTAACAAAAGTTTAGCAAGGTGGCCCAATCCTTTTGAGTAAAAGGAAAGTCCAAAACGGTTTCTTATGATAAGCAAAGCGTTCTTGAGGATATACGAGAATTTCATCTAGTCACTTTCATCATGTTGGTTTAATTCGTGTTCGGTACCTTGATAATTAGATATGTGGGTGGACCGGTGCTTAGGTGTTGTTCTTACTTGAACAAACCTCCTACTTATGACTAATCCTCCCGCAAGCATCCACAACTACAAGAAAAGTATTAAGAATAAATTCTAACCATAGCATTAAACTTTTGGATCCAATCGGTCCCTTACGGAATAGCCCATAAACTGGGGTTTAAGCTTCTATCACTCTCGCAACCCATCATCTAATTGCTACTCCACAATGCATTCCCTTAGGCCCAAATATGGTGAAGTGTCATGTAGTCGACGTTCACATGAAACCACTAAGGGAATCACAACATACATACTATCAAAATATCGAACACATATCAAATTCACATGATTACTTGCAACATGATTTCTCCCATGACCTCAAGAACAAAGGTAACTACTCACAAATGATAAACATGCTCATTATTAGAGGGATATTAAATAGCATAATGGATCTGAACATATAATCTTCCACCAAGCAAACCATATAGTAATCAACTACAAGATGTAATCAACACTACTAGTCACCCACAAGCACCAATCTATAGTTCCGGTGACAAGATTGAACACAAGAGATGAACTAGGGTTTTAGAGGAGATGGTAATGTTGAATATGTTGATGGAGATTTCCCTCCCCAAGATGGGAGAGTTGTTGGTGATGATGATGATGATGATGATGATGATGATGATTTCCCCCTCCGGGGGATGTTCCACCGGCGAAACCGCTCCGCCGGAGGGCAAAAGTGCTCTTGCCCAAGTTCCGTGTCGAGGCAGCGGCGCTTCGTCCCAAAAGCCCTCCCCTTAGTATTTCTATGTAAAAATGACTTATATACCAAAAGATGGGCACCGGAGGTGGGCCGAGGTGGGCACAGCCCACCAGGGAGCGCCTGGGGTCCCTAGCATGCCCAGGTGGGTTGTGCCCACCTGGTGGGCCCCCTATGGTTGTTATTTGCTCCAATAATTCTTAAATATTCCATAAAAAATCTCTGTGAAGTTTCATCTTGTTGGGAGTTCTGCAAAATAGGTAGCCTGACGTAGCTTTTCTAGGTCCAGATTTCCCGCCGACGTAGCTTTTCTCTCATATTATGAGAGAAAAGGCATTAAAATCACTCCAAAAAGAATTATTATGGGTAAAAACATTATAAATAACAGTATGAAAACATGATGAAAAATGGACGTATCAATACATTGAATTGGTCTCACCGGTTGACAATTCACCATCCGAGCAGATGGCTAGTTCACCATTAGACGCAAATCCTTCCTCAAATCCCACCCCATGGATGAAACCAACAAAGGCATGCTTTACAGGTGCTTGAACCTTGACGGGCCGTGCATGCTGAGCCGTCTCGATGATGTCAGTGCAAATGTCCGGCTCAGGGCCCGATTCGCTGATCTTGCCGATGAAGACGTGGATTCCGCCGAAGGAGACCTGGTACTCGTACTCAATTGAGCCGGCTTCGGAGCCCCAGCCAGCATCGTCGATGTAGAGCTTGCCGCGACGACTCTTGGTCATCTGGCCCACAGCATATCCCTTGATCCATGGGAAGCTGCCCTTCAAGAACCCGAAACCACCGTGCGCTGGCCCCATGGTGGGCGCCAACTGTCGTGGACTTGACACGGCAGATGTTCTAGCGTAAGGACTTAGTCGTGGAGCCATCACAACTAGGTTAGCATGAAGGGGTTAAGAAGGACACAGAGAGTTTACCCAGGTTCGGCCCATCTCAATGAGGTAAAAGCCTACTCCTGCTTTGTGTTGTATTGCTAGGGTTTCGATTACCGGGGAGCAAATAAGCTTGAGCTAGCTCTCGATTGTTTGTTACCTGTCTTCAACCCACCGCCGGTTCATCCCTTTATATACATAGGTTGACGGCCGACGGCTTACAGAGTCCCGACCAGCTCAGACACAACATGTCCAGCCCAATGACTAACTAAGCTTGCCTTACAATACAAGTTATACATGTGGCGGTTCATCCTCTTGGGCCTCAAGTCGCCTCTGGGTCTTGTGCTGTCAATAGGCTTGCTATGACCCACCATCTTTATTAATAAGTCACCAGTGGTATGAACCGGCCCCTCCTGGGCGGTTCATACCCAGTAGTTAAATCCCTAACATCTTCCCATTGCAAGAAAAATCGATCTAGTTGGCCTAACTAAACCAAAGATTCAACGAAGAAATACAAGGCTATAATTAATCATGCATATAAGAGATCAAGAACTCAAATAACTTTCATGGATAAAACATCTGATCACAAACTCAAAGTTCATCGGATCCCAACAAACACACCGCAAAAGAGTTACATCAAATAGATCTCCAAGAGACCATTGTATTGAGAATCAAAAGAGAGAGAGAGAGAGAGGAAGCCATCTAGCAACTGCCTATGGACCCACAGGTCTAAAATGAACTACTCACGCATCATCGGAGAGGCACCAATGAGGATGATGAACCCCTCTGTGATGGTCTCTAGATTGGATCTAGTGGTTCTGGAACTTACGGTGGCTGCAATTCTGTTTTGTCGACTCCCCTAGGGTTTCTGAAATATTTGGGGATTTATAGGGCGAAGAGGCAGTGCGGGAGGCCACCAAGGGGGTCACAACCCCCCCAGGGCGCGCCCTGGTGGGTTGTTCCCACCTTGGTACTCCCCTCTAGTACTTCTTTGGCCCATCCCGGGTCTTCTAGTCCATATAATTTCTCCAAAAAGTTTCGCTGTGTTTGGATCCCGTTTTGCATTGATTTTCCGCAAACTAAAAAACAAGAAAAAAACAACAACTGGCTCTGGGCACTATGTCGATAGGTTAGTCCCAAAAAATGATATAAAGTTGCTATAAAATTATTGTAAAACATCCAAGAATGATAATATAACATCATGGAACAATCAAAAATTATAGATACGCTGGAGACGTATCATGCTTATGCTTGATGGAGAGTTCTATAGTTCTTGGAAGAATGAGATGCTTGAGATTTTCAATGAATATGATTTGAACAAGTACATTACTAGCCCTTATGTGCCTCCTATTGTTCCTTTGCATCCTACCCCCGATGAGTATCTTGACATGATTCGCAATCTTCGAACTATTGATCTTATCATTAGAGGATTGCCTAGAAATTTTCCTGTATGTTTGTTTACCTTTGAATGTGCTTATACTATATGGAAATATCTTGAGGAGCTCTTTCCAAATTACTCCTTGAAAAATCTAGATGATATTCTTCAAAATTCAATTGCTTTTCAAAATATGAACACTGGTGATCCTAATTAAGTTTGATGAATGTCTATTTGAGCTCCATGAACTTATGTGTGCCAAAGGAAAATGTTGGAGTCATTAGTAGCATCATTTCACAAACTATTAGAATTCATAAACATGCACATTGTCATGGTCATAAATATAATGAATCACTTGCCCTAGGTGATGATCAATTACATGATGATGAGCATGGATATTATGATGAAGATGAAGAAAGTGACTTTGACCTTGAGGAGTCGATGAGACATTTTGTTCTTATGACTAACCTTCGTGGTTACATGGCCGGAAGGAAAGAATGGATTCTCGATAGTGGATGTACAAATCATGTGACCGGAGACAAGGAGATGTTCCGGGAGCTTGCTAAGAATGACGGCCCACGCACGTATGTAACTTTTGGAGATAACTCCAAGGGTAAGGTACTTGGCCTTGTGATAACCCACAAGTATAGGGGATCGCAACAGTTTTTGAGGGTAGAGTATTCAACCCAAATTTATTGATTCGACACAAGGAGAGCCAAAGAATATTCTCAAGTATTAGCAGCTGAGTTGTCAATTCAACCACATCTAAAAGACATAATATCTACTGCAAAGTGTTTAGTGGCAAAGTAGTATGGAAGTAACGGTAACAGTGGCAAAAGTAACAGTAGCAGTTTTGTAGCAATTGTAATAGTAGCAACAGAAAAGTAACGTAGCAAAGATCAATATGAAACAAACTCATAGGAAATGGATCAATGATGGACAATTATGTCTGATAACATTCATCATGCAACAATTATAACATAGGGTGACACAGAACTAGCTCCAACTCATAAATATAATGTAGGCATGTATTCCGACAATAGTCATATGTGCTTATGGAAAAGAACTTGCATGACATCTTTTGTTCTACCCTCCTGTGGTAGCGGAGTCCTATTGGAAACTAAGCGATATTAAGGCCTCCTTTTAATAGAGTACCGGACCAAAGCATTAGCACTTAGTGAATACATGAACTCCCCAAACTACGGTCATCACCGAGAGTGGTCCCGACTATTGTCACTTCGGGGTTGCCGGATCATACCATGTAGTAGGTGACTATAAATTGCAAGATAGGATCGAGAACACATTTATATTCATGAAAACATAATAGGTTCAGATCTGAAATCATGGCACTCGGGCCCTAGTGCAAGTGTTAGGCATAGCAAAGTCATAGCAACATCAATCTTAGAACATAGTGGATACTAGGGATCGAACCCTAACAAAACTAACTTGATTACATGGTAAATCTCATCCAATCCATCATGGTCCAGGAAGCCTATGATGGAATTACTCACGCACGGTGGTGAGCATCAAGAAATTGGCGATGGAGGATGGTTGATGACGACGAGGGTGATGGATTCCCCTCTCGGAGCCAAAAGGGACTCCAGATCTGCCCTCCCAAGGAAGAACAGGGCTTGGCAGTGGCTCCGTATCGTAAAACACAATGAATCCTTCTCTTTGAGTTTTTTCTCCCCGAACGTGATATATGGAGTTGGAGTTGAGGTCCGTGGTGGTCCAGGAGGCCCACAAGGACGGGTGGCGCACCCCCACCCTTGTGGCCAGGGTGTGGGCCCCCTTCACTTGATTCTTTCACCAATATTTTTTATTAATTCCAAAACTGATATCCGTGAAGTTTGAGGTCATTCTAAGAACTTTTATTTCTGCACAAAAATAACACCATGGCAATTCTGCTGAAAACAACATCAGTCCGAGTTAGTTCCATTCAAATCATGCAAGTTATAGTCCAAAACAAGGGCAAAAGAGTTTGGAAAACTAGATATGACAGAGACGTATCAACTCCCCGAAGCTTAACCTATTGCTTGTCCTCAAGCAATTCAATTGACAAATTGAAAGTAATAAAGAAAAACTTTTACAAACTCTGTTTGATCTTGTTGTTGCAAATATGTAAAGCCAGCATTCAAGTTTTCAGCAAAGATCATGGACTAACCATATTCACAATAACATTTAGGTCTCACATTTTCTCATATCAATGTCATAATCAACTAGCGAGCAATAATAAAAAATCTCGAATGAAAACAAATTTTCAAAACAATCATGATATGATATAACAATATGTTATCTCGCTAGCCCTTTCTGAGACCGCAAAACATAAATGCAGAGCACCCCTAAAGATGAAAGACTGATTAGACATTGTAATTCATGGTAAAAGAGATCTAGTCACAGTCATACTCAATATCAATTAATAAAAAAGCATACAAATGACAACGGTGCTCTCTAACTGGTGCTTTTTATAAGAGGATGATGACTCAACAATAAAAGTAAATAGATAGTCCCTTCGCACAGGGGAGCAGGGATTTGCAGAGGTGTCAGAGCTCGAGTTTTGAAATAGAGATAAATAATATTTTGAGCGGCATGCTTTCATTGTCAACATAACAACCAAGATATCTCAGTATCTTCCATGCTGCATACATTATAGGCGGTTCCCAAATAGAATGGTAAAGTTTATACTCCCCCACCACCAACAAGCACACTTCATGGCTGGTCCGAAACCACGGGTATCGTCCAACTAACAACAATCCTGTGGGAGCTTTGTTTGCAATTATTCTTATTTGATTTGAGCATGGGAATGGGCATCCCGGTTACCAGCCATTTTCTCGTGAATGATGGAGTCAACTCATCGTGAGAATAACCCACCTAGCATGGAATATATTGACAACCCTAGTTGGTACATGAGCGATTCAAGCATACAAAATAGATTATCATTTGAAGGTTTAAAGTTTGGCACATGCAAATTTACTTGAAATGGCAGGTAAATACCGCATATAGGAAGGTATGGTGGACTCATATGGAACAACTTTGGGGTTAATGGAAGTGGATGCACAAGCAGTATTCCCGCTTAGTACAGGTGAAGGCTAGAAAGAGATTGGGAAGCGACCAACTAGAGAGCGACAATAGTCATAAACATGCATTGAAATTAACCAACATTGAAAAGCATGAGTATAATATAAATCACAATGAACATAAATATCATGGAGGCTATGTTGATTTTGTTTCAACTAAATGTGTGAACATGTGCCAAGTCAAGCCACTCAAATCATTCGAAGGAGGATACCATCCTATCATACTACATCACAACCATTTTAATTCTCATGTTGGCACGCAAGGTAAACCATTATAAAGTCCTAGCTAATTAAGCATGACATGAGTAACTATAATCTCTAATTGTCATTGCAAACATGTTTCATTCATAATAAGCTAAATCAGGAACGATGAACTAATCATATTTACAAAAACAAGAAAGGTCGAGTTCATAGAAGCTTTTCCTCATCTCAATCATTTCATCATATATCGTCATTATTGCCTTTCACTTGCACGACCAAACAATGTGGATAATAATAATAGTGCACGTGCATTGGACTAAGCTGGAATCTGCAAAGATCTATATCAAAAGAGAAGACAAGGTAATATAGGCTCTTTGTTAGATCAACAATAATGCATATGAGAGCCACTCAACATTTTCATCGTGGTCTTGTCCTCTCGACCCCCAAAGAAAAGAAAAGAATTTCAAAGAAACACACAGAAATACTTTTGGAGTTTTTGTTTCTCTGAAGAAAGTAAAACAAGAACTATTTACACGGAGAAGCTCCCAACAAGCAAAATAAGAACGAGAAATCTTTTTGGGTTTTCTTTTAATATTACTACTAAGCATGCATAGAAAGTAAACTAACTACAACTATTTTTTTTGGTTTTTCTCAAAGTTTTTCAAACACATAAGAAGAAAGCGGGAAAAAGAAATAAACTAACATGGATAGTATAATGAAAAAGTATGAACACCAACAACTGGAATGAGTGTGTGAAGATGAATGTAATGTCGGTGAGAAATACGTACTCCCCAAGCTTAGGCTTTTGGCCTAAGTTGGTCTATGGCCCTGGCTGGCCTGGCAGATATCCAAAGTTGTAGCCAGGGTTGTACTGAGATCCAGCGGCTACTGCTTGGCGAGCTGCCTCCTGGAGGTGAGCAGCCTCTGCTGTTCGCTCATACTCGTTTGCCTCCTCTCTAGTTATAAAATATCGCCCATTTGCCTGAAATTTAAAGAAAGCAGGACCAAGAAGAGTAACATGGACGGCGTGCCGTCTATCAAAGATTAGTCGGTACTAGAGGAACTGTTCGTTCCTCTTAAGAAACTGGTAGCGTACCATAGCCTCATAATCTAGAAAAGCAGGTGGCAACTCAATATCATACCCCGTTACGCGTAAGCCCAAATAATTAGCTAAAGGAGTTGCATAAATCCCACCAAATAAATCTCCATCTTTAGCATTATGGTGTAACCTCGTAGAAATAATAGCCCCTAAATTATAACGCTTATCACCCAACACTGCACACTTGAGGACACTAAGATCCGATTCACAAAGGTGGCTATGATCATGTTTACCATTAATGCATCTGCCTATGAATAGAGCAAAATAATGTACAGCAGGAAAGTGAATGCTCCCCATTGAGGCTTGTGTGATATTTCTAGTTTTCTCCAATGGTGATGCTAGCAAGGAAATCATTATATTTAGATTTGTGAGCTCACTAGGAAGGACCCATTGTGGAATTTTTCATGCATCACAAAAATCTTCTAGGTCCATGGTATAAGATTCATCATAAAGATCAAACAGGACAGTATGAGTATTACACTTAGATGAAAACTCAAACCTCCATACAAAGGAATCGGTGAGATAATAATATTGTAGGCACTTGTCTGATAAGAAGTCCTCAAGGCCGGCATTTTGTACATATGCATAGAATTCATCCTTGAAACCTGCACGAACCATAAATGCATCCGATGGCCATTCACACGGCTTCACTTGAGCTTCGCTTGGTGGTTCAGGGTCTAGTTTGCGTATTGTATGCCTCGTGCTTGCTTCCTTGAAGAACCACCTTGTTAAATTTTCCTAGACATTTTTCTTCCTCTGAAAAATTTCTGAAAATTTTAGTGCCTCAAAATAAAAGTGAACCAAACTCAACAAGATTGGTAGCAACTACTCCTACAAGTGCCTAGAGGCTATATCATGCATCAAAACTACTTTGGACCATATAAATTTGACAAGCGAGCTCAAGAATAGGATCACCAAAGTAGAAAAAATTGCAATAAATAAGGCACTAGAAGAAAAACTAATTGGACCATTGGAGGAGTCACATACCGAGGAAAAATCCCGCAAAGTAGTTTTGTGAATGGAGCTTTGAGCAAGGAGTTCGAAAATGGCAGAAAAATGAGCAAGAACACAAGTTTGAGCTATGGAGTGATTTTTTCTAGAGGAAGGAGTCGATGGGTGCTGGAATAAGTGGAGGGGGCCACGTGGGGCCCACAAGGACACGGGCGCGCCCCAGGGGGTGGGCCCACCACCCTTGTGGCCAGCTGGTGAGGCCCCCTGGTGTGTTCTTAGCACCAGAAATTCTAAAATATTCTATAAAAAATCATATCAATTTTCAAGGCATTTGGAGAACTTTTATTTTCGGGACATTTTTTATTGCATGGATAATTCAAAAAACGGACAAAAAAACTAATTTTTCTTTATTTATTCTAAATAATAGAAAGTAAAATATGGGTACAGAGAGTTGTGCCTTCTAAATTCGTCCATCTCATGCCCATCGGAAGGAATCCATTAACAAGGTCGATCAAGTCTTATTAACAAACTTCTTCTGAATGACATGAAACTGGAGAATTTTCGAATAACACTAGGCTACCTCGACGGGGATATGCATGT
Organism: Triticum dicoccoides; assembly: GCF_002162155.2. Lineage (NCBI taxonomy): Eukaryota > Viridiplantae > Streptophyta > Magnoliopsida > Poales > Poaceae > Triticum > Triticum dicoccoides. The sequence goes on along the minus strand of NC_041386.1, from coordinate 422,653,161 downwards.
CCCCAAAAATAAGTGTCACATCCCTAGTTCTGACAATGCCTAGTGCATGCATTAGGGTGTTACATCATGTTTAAATTTCATTTAAACCTGAGATGGGGATTGACTAAGCCCTAGCACCAAATGAATTCAACTAGGGTCAGAATAAAACCTTTTTCATTGAACTCAAAATGTCCTCTAAAAATGTTCAACATTTCTGGTTTGAGGTGGAAGCATCTACCAAAAATGGTTTATATTTTTGCAGGACATATTTGGTCACTGAATTAAATCATATAGTATTTTCATTTGGGCATTTAAATGCTATTAAATATTTCAAATGCTCAAATAATCATAAACTAAAATGTTTACTGTTGGATATATTCTAAACAGTAGCCATGATTAGTTTCATGATTTTTGAAAGTGTCTGAGTATTTTTAATAAAGCCCTAAATTTACAGAATAATAAAAAACTGAGATAATTAGAAAAAGAGAGAGAGAGAAGGAAGTTACCTGGCCTTACCGTACAGCCCACCAGAGCCTGGCCCAGCTCCATCTGGCCGGCCAGCCGGCCTAGCCCACCTCCCCCCCTTGTCCTCTTCCTCCTCTGCCAGGAGGACGAACAGAGGCGAGGCGTGGCGCGCGCCGACGCTGCCTCGGCCACCTCCTGCTTACCTGCTCGCCGCTGGAGGCACCCGAGGGAACCACACACTTCCCCTCGCCCCCCCCCCTGCACCTCTCTCCTCTCCCTCACTCGCTGCTCTCTTTCCCCTCTCCCTCTTTGTTCTTCGCCCGAACAGAGAGCCGCCGCCGTCGTTTGCTGCCACCACGCCCACCATGCTCCTCTCGCCTCCCCGTGTAGTCTGCAAACTCCGCCACCGCCTGTTACGTCGCCTCGAGCAAGCCCCGAGCGCTCGGACGCCCCAATTCGACCGCATCGACTCGTCTTCAAGCTCCGGTCGCCAGAGATCGCCGTCGCTGTCCCGTCGCCCCAGGCCTTCCCCGAGCACGCCGACCGTCTCATCGTGATCTCCGTGAGCCCCTGCTTCGTTTCCCCCTAACCCCATGTCCGATTTCGAGCTCCAGCCGCTCCCTCCACCGGAGCCGAGACGCTCCGCCGCACGGGCTCGTCGCCGGTGAAGCTCCGGTGACCTTTTGGTCCCACGCATGCGTCCGTTGCACTCGTTGCGTACCGTAGAGTAAAACTAGCGCGACAACCGTCTTGTTTGCACACCGCAGCGCCGGTCCCGCGAACCCCCGAGCTCCGGCCGCCGCCGGGGTCGATGCCGCGCTCAACTCCGGCCACCCCACGCCCTCTCGTGGGTCCCCCTAGATGCGCGGGAGCACGGGCTCACTCCTGGTGCCCTCAGCGCGACCAGCCGCGGGCCGTAGCGCCGTCCCGAGCAACTCCGGCGAGGTCTCGCCGTCGCCGTGGTCGCCGGCGTCACTTGCTGACGTGGCTGGCTTAGTTAGCCACTAATCACCGCACCGTGTCACTGACACTGGGCCCCACGCCTTAATTAATCCTAGTTTATTTTCTGTTTAGTTTAACTAACCACATGGGCCCCACCCGTCAGCTTTGACCACGCTGACATGGACATTGACCGACCCCACACGTCAGTATTGACCTGCTGATGTGTCTATTGACCGGCCCCACCTGCCATTGACACTAAGCACCCCCAGTCACTGACCAGTGGACCCCACTGGTCAGGTTTGACCAGCAGCAGCGTCTGTTGACCTGCTGACGTCATAGTGACGCAATGCTGACGCAATTATGTTTTCTGGATTTATTTTTATTCAGAAAATTCCAGAAAATGCCTAAAATTTCAATAAATCATAGAAATTCAACCGTAACTCCAAATTAAATAAATTATATATGAAAAATTATCAGAAAAATTCAAGGAATCCATCTGTACCATTTTCATGCATGTTAGAACAACTTATAGGTGCTGTTTAGCACAAATCAATTAAATGACATTTGAATAATCACATATGGAGTTTGAATTTGAATCTTGTATTCAAACCAACTTCATTTAATCTGTTGCTAGTTGCATTAGCCCAAAACACATTCATTTTGCCATGTCATGATCATGCATCATATTGTGCATTGCATTGATTGTGTTCCCTTCTGTGTTGCCGGTATTTGTCCCCTCTCGATAGACGTGATACCGATGATGCGATCGTTGACACTGATGAAGACTCAATGCTATCTTCAGAAGTGCCAGGCAAGCAAAACCCCCTTGTTCATTCCGATACAATCCTACTCTCTCGCTCCTGCTCTCTTTTACTGCATTAGGACAACACCGATTCATCTGTTACTTGCTGCGGTAGCTGAAACCCCTTTATCCTTTGCATGACCTGTCATTGCCACAGTAAATAGATGAAACCCACTAGCATGAGTAGGAGTTGTTTGAGCCCTGATGTGCCTACTCATTCATGCTTGTTTGTCATGCCTGCTACTGCTTAGAGTTGAGTCAGGTCTGATTCACCCGGGATGAATCAGAGGTGTGTGAACATGTCCTACGGTGTGTGAGCTAAGCGGGTGAACACGATTTGGTAAAGGTAGCGGTGAGAGGCCATGTAGGAGTACATGGTGGGTTGTCTCATTGCAGCCGTCCTTAGGAACTGAGTTCTGTGTTTGTGATCCATGATTCAGCTACTACCATACATTGGGCCCTGAAATATGACCCCGCTCGACTTCTTATTCACCCTAGTCCTCTGTCCAGGAGTTGCAAGTAGTTTCTGGTGTTTGTAGCTTACTGGAGGCCGTGGACAGCGCTGACCGTAGGGGTGGGCTTTGATGCGGTAGGTACGTGGCACGGTGTACCGGATGCCCGTTTGGTATCTCGGGAACCCTGTTCACATCGTTTGGGGCTGTGAGCGAAACTCCGGCCGGATCTCCTCATGGATGGAACCCGAATAGGCGATAAACCTGGACTAGAGACTTGAGTGTTTAGGTAGGTCGTGGTCTACACCCACGTCGGCTTTCGCTTGAAGTCTGCCGAGCACATGTCGTGTGCAGACGCTAAGTGGTGGAAACATGTATGAAGAAGTACACCCCTGCAGGGTTAACATCATCTATTCGAATAGCCGTGTCCGCGGTAAAGGACTTCTGGGTTGCTTATATCAGTTCATAGACAAGTGAAAGTGGATACTTTAAAATGCGCAAGATAAGCGTGAGTGCTATGGATGGCGTTCTCGTAGGGAGACGGGAGCGGATCCATAGGGGTGTATTGATATGGTGAATATGTGGACTCGTGTGCGCCACCTCAAAAGAGTTACATTGCAGTCGTAGTTCAGGATAGCCACCGAGTCAAAGCTGGCTTGCTGCAGTTAAACCCCACCATCCCCTTTGTTGATAATGATGCATATGTAGTTAGTTCTGATGTAAGTCTTGCTGGGTACATTTGTACTCACGTTTGCCTATTTTATGTTTTTGCAGAGAGACTTCGGTCTCACTAGTAGTTTCGCATGGACTTCGACGTTTAGCTTGTTACCTCAGCTACGATCTTGTGCCCTCGGCAGGATCTGATCGATAGTCAGGCTTCTCAGCCTTTTTCATTTATAGATGTCTGTACTCAGACATGATAGCTTCCGTTTGTGCTTTGACTTGTATGCTCTGATTGTTGGGTCATGAGACCCATGTTTGTAATATCTCGCTCCTCGGAGCCTATTGAATAAATTATTTGAGTCGTAGAGTCATGTTGTGATGCCATGTTGTATTTGCACATATCGAGCATATTGTGTGTATGCTATTGAAATGCTTGGTATGTGTGGGATCTGACCATCTAGTTGTTTATCTTTAGTAGCCTCTCTTACCGGGAAATGTCTCCTAGTGTTTCCACCGAGCCATGGTAGCTTGCTACTGCTCCGGAACACTTAGGCTGGCCGGCATGTGTCCTTCTTCGTTCATGTGTCTGTCCCTACGGGGAAATGTCACGCGATGAATACCGGAGTCCTGTTAGCCCGCTACAGCCCGGTTCACCGGAGTCCTGCTAGCCCAGTGCTACAGCCTGGATTCACTCGCTGATGACCGACACGTTTGATGCTGGGTCATGGATGCCTGTCCCTGTAAGTTTGTGCCACTTTGGGTTTACGACTAGCCATGTCAGCCCGGGCTCCTTATCATATGGATGCTAGCGACACTGTCATATACGTGTGCCAAAAGGCGCAAACGGTCCCGGGTAAAGGTAAGGCGACACCCGTGGGAATACCGTGCGTGAGGCCGCAAAGTGATATGAAGTGTTACATGCTAGATCTATGTGGCATTGAGTCGGGGTCCTGACAGCGTTGGTATCAGAGCTTGACTGCCTGTAGGATTACCAAGCCAAACTGGTCGAAGTTGAGTCTAGAAATTCTTTAGTTATATAAGGGAATTGATTGTGGGATGGAACGTAAGGCTCTTTTTACTCCTTATACCTCATGCCCTTCTGATCTGAGTCATCTTATCTTTCCTGCGGGGATTAAGAACTAGGCTATCTCTTCTTTCTATCAGGATCACGTGTTACTAATCCGTAGACTTATAAGATTTTTGGACTTAAGCCTCTGTTCAGTTTTACCGCTTCCGTATGTTAATTGTTGATCTCGAAACCGTGATATTGTGCTTCTGAGTGGTTATGCCACCATTTTTGTGAATGTCTCAAATCTTTCTGAGCATTTACAGCCGTTATGCTGTCCGAGTCATCCCAGGTTTCTAAATAGTCGGATGCATTTGCAAATCCCTTCCTCCTGTTTCCGATGTGCCTTTGGTCAGATTAATCACACAAATCAGTGAGTTGAGGTACTTTATTGCCTTGACATATATGTTGGAGCTAGTATTATGACCCTAGGTGTCTTAGGGGATCATCTAGTAATTTAGCCATGATTTGTGTTCCCAGCGTGATGATTCTGGCCATCATTCCCGAAAGCATCCCGTGATGCTACTTAGTAGTAGGTATTCTATTCCTGGGTTCTTGAACCCGAGATTCACTCTACTTACTTCATGTTGATAGTAATTGCTAGCGCCTTTAGGATATTAGTAACCTTTGCGATAGTCCTTGAAGTCCGTGGTATCTTCTTCTTCCAGATACCATGAACTACTTATGGCAGAAGTTCCTTGTTGAACTGAAATATCACAACAGGATTATTCTTGAGGAGTTCTCCATTCATAAATCATGACTCTGCCAGTTCTACCTTTCTGCATGGATTATCCGGAAGAAATATGTTTAACTTGGTTCGACATACTAATCTATGCATCCACAACTCAGAAAATTATATGTTCCTTTGAGTTGTTCTCTTTAGTTGCATTCTGACCCTCGTCTATCAATTGATAGTCAAGAGTATGCGTGCGTTCGTTTATCGATGCCTATTACTCTTGTGGTCCGTCAAGCCATTCTATCGCAGAATGACTAGGAGAAACAAACTCCAGTACCTCTTCCATATCCAGGATTGGGTCAAAGAAGTTGTGCTCCGCAGATCAAATTGCTAATCCAGCTTTTGTTCTGTTATACCTTGGAGTATTACCATCTTTATATCGGGATTGTTATAGGAATTGCACACCATCCTATGAACTCTTGGTACAGTGATACTTCTTGCCATCATTAGTCATTCCTCGGTCTTCGTGTTGATGCAACCGGAATACCGACAAATGAATTGTGATGTGTGAAATCAATACGCCTAGCAACCTCGTTGCTGGGTAGTTAAAGGACAATAATTTCATTCCTAGTGTGTTGGTTATTGAATCATCATTCTAAGATTGAACGTGCTACCTAGTCCATTCTCCTAGTTCACTCCTCGATCGATGAGTTAGGATTATTTCAAATCCTTGCTCTATTGATCATATCGTCTTGCCCTGAAAAGCAAGATTGTTCTCGAGCTTAGTAACATACCGGTGGTTCGTGATTTTCTGAATATCTTCTCAGAAGTATTACCAGGTTGTCACCTGACCGCTATGTTGAGCTCGTGATCAAGTTGGTTTCTTGTGAACAACCTTCTCTCCAAGAGTCGGTGTTAGATATCCCTGAGCTAGTTGGTTAAGCTAAACGACAACTTGGAGGGTTGGAAGGTAAAAGCTTGCCTGACTTAGTTCGTTCCAAAGGGATATTCTTGTGTAGTGTGTATTGAAGAAAGATGATATCTTCATCGATTGGTCCCTGTGATCAGTTGCTGGACCTATTGTCTTATCAATCCTTTGATTTGAGTGTGGGCTATCGTCAAATCAAGTCAGAACCAACGATGTTCGTAATGTTGTCTTACTCGTGGTTGATCCCTCGAGCATACACCATTATATCTTTTGGGTCTGATCAATGCTATCACCGTGTTCACATGATGGTGGAAGTCCAGTGATATGGAAATTCCGATGAGTTGTTGTTGAGCCCATTGACAACATCCTTATCTCCTCCATGATTTTGTTGAACATTAAGCTAGTGTTGGAAACTTTTGAAAGCATTTCTTCATGCTAACTCATGAAGTATTTGTTTGATGAAAGGAGTGACTTCCTCTAGTTCATGTGCATTTGATGCAAGTTGCCGCCGTGGACTCGAGAAAGTCAATGTTGCTTCCTCTGGAATCATCCCAAGTCAGTCATGCATACGTGCGAAGTATTCTGTGGTCTGGAGACTTGCAACCTTCATTCCATATGTGTTCCGAGCACACCAAGCCACTGATTGAGTTGTTCAAAGATAAAGGAGTCTGTCCAAGGTGAACTCTTTGGACTTCCACGCGTGGAGACTTCGATGTCATTAATGATGGTTCCCCACCTGAACTCGGTAGTGTTTTATTATAAGACTACCACGTGGTCATGTTTGTCTGGGACAGCGTGTTCACATGTTTGTAGCAGAACCAGCTCATGTTTTGGAGCTTACTATCGTAGTTCATTCCCCGAGAATCTCGCAGCGTTGTCTCATCGAATTGTGTTGCAAACTTTCATTTTTCTTCCTAGACTCGATGAGTCTGGAATATCCTGACACCAACCAGATCTGAATCTCAGGCAGATATGATGGTTTGGAACATTTCCCAAGAACTATAATATTGGTCCCTCGAAAACCGGTAAAGTGGATGTCGTGGCCAACACACCCAGCCGGAAGACCTGTTATTATAATATCTTGATTGAGGAAGTTGGCCACCTCCCCATAGGGATTTCGTAGGATTTACTCCCTAGTTGCCCCTATGGATTTTGAGATTCCGAAGTCCGACCTTTTACTTGATGTTCTAGATATCAAACCATATCTATGAATGGGTTACGCTAGCACATCAAGGAGAACATTAGAAGCGGAGTGCTAAATGTCTCTCGGTCGATCATCCAGATTTTGTTTCCTTGGCCTCGCCAAGGTGAAATCTAAGAAGGTGTTAGCTTCCTTTGCATCGGCATCTTCCACCGGTATTCATCATGGTAGTAAGTTGTGTTGCCAGAATCCTTGACACGGATATTGGTAAAACCTTGATGATTATGGAAATGCTCAAGTTCTTGAGAGCACGCACAAGCGTTAGGTGTTACCATCGGCACTAGCTAGGTTTGCTCTCAACTTCCTCGGTTATGCTATAACTTCTCAACAGTGGATTCACTCTCTATTGTTGGGTTTTTCCCCAGTTACCAGAATCATTCCCAGCATTTGCATTTTGTTCCCAGCTTGCACCGCCAATGTGCCATTCTACCATGGGTCTCTTCCATTTCCGGTGGTAAGTAAAAATCATCCATTGTGTTGTCTTCAACAAGGTAATCCACATCATCCAAGTCCGAGTATGCCATTCTACCGAACCCCTCTAAATGATCGATTATGATTTGCCTTAAGCTGGTATAAAGAGTTTCAATGATCTCTGAATCAAAGGTAATTCTTTTTGCCACTTAGGGTAATAATCTACGAGTCACCCTCCTCCAGGATGTTTCGTCGTGGTATCATGGCAACTCAACTCCTTGCTACGTTGACAATCGATTACCACCTTCTTAAGCGTGAAATTATTGTCTACCTAGTGAACCTTCGTCATCCGTTTCTTTCCACCCCTCTTGATGTGTACCTCGTGTCTCAACTCGAGAGTTGGTCCTATGTCTCATTCCGTGAGTTGTTCGATCTTCGAGGAGATCGACCCTTCTAGAGTCTTCTTCCCTCCATGTCATGTTGACAGGATTTCTCAGAGCAAGACTTCAAGACAATGATGGTGATCGAATCAACGTTCCTATGAAGTGCAACCTGGATCGTGAAGATTGTGCTAGTTTGCGTTTCCCCTTCACCCTACCCTACGCTTGAATCTCGAGACGAGATTCTTGTTTAGTGGGGGTGAGTTGTCACATCCCTAGTTCTGACAATGCCTAGTGCATGCATTAGGGTGTTACATCATGTTTAAATTTCATTTAAACCTGAGATGGGGATTGACTAAGCCCTAGAACCAAATGAATTCAACTAGGGTCAGAATAAAACCTTTTTCATTGAACTCAAAATGTCCTCTAAAAATGTTCAACATTTCTGGTTTGAGGTGGAAGCATCTACCAAAAATGGTTTATATTTTTGCAGGACATATTTGGTCACTGAATTAAATCATATAGTATTTTCATTTGGGCATTTAAATGCTATTAAATATTTCAAATGCTCAAATAATCATAAACTAAAATGTTTACTGTTGGATATATTCTAAACAGTAGCCATGATTAGTTTCATGATTTTTGAAAGTGTCTGAGTATTTTTAATAAAGCCCTAAATTTACAGAATAATAGAAAACTGAGATAATTAGAAAAAGAGAGAGAGAGAAGGAAGTTACCTGGCCTTACCGTGCAGCCCACCAGAGCCTGGCCCAGCTCCATCTGGCCGGCCCAGCCGGCCCAGCCCACCTCCCCCCCTTGTCCTCTTCCTCCTCTGCCAGGAGGACGAACAGAGGCGAGGCGTGGCGCGCGCCGACGCTGCCTCGGCCACCTCCTGCTTACCTGCTTGCCGCTGGAGGCACCCGAGGGAGCCACGCACTCCCCCTCGCCCCCCTGCACCTCTCTCCTCTCCCTCACTCGCTGCTCTCTTTCCCCTCTCCCTCTTCGTTCTTCGCCCGAACAGAGAGCCGCCGCCGTCGTTCGCTGCCACCACGCCCACCATGCTCCTCTCGCCTCCCCGTGTAGTCTGCAAACTCCGCCACCGCCTGTTACGTCGCCTCGAGCAAGCCCCGAGCGCTCGGACGCCCCAATTCGACCGCATCGACTCGTCTTCAAGCTCCGGTCGCCGGAGATCGCCGTCGCTGTCCCGTCGCCCCAGGCCTTCCCCGAGCACGCCGACCGTCTCATCGTGATCTCCGTGAGCCCCTGCTTCGTTTCCCCCTAACCCCATGTCCGATTTCGAGCTCCAGCCGCTCCCTCCACCGGAGCCGAGACGCTCCGCCGCACGGGCTCGTCGCCGGTGAAGCTCCGGTGACCTTTTGGTCCCACGCATGCGTCCGTTGCACTCGTTGCGTCCCGTAGAGTAAAACTAGCGCGACAACCGTCTTGTTTGCACACCGCAGCGCCGGTCCCGCGAACCCCCGAGCTCCGGCCGCCGCCGGGGTCGATGCCGCGCTCAACTCCGGCCACCCCACGCCCTCTCGTGGGTCCCCCTAGATGCGCGGGAGCACGGGCTCACTCCTGGTGCCCTCAGCGCGACCAGCCGCGGGCCGTAGCGCCGTCCCGAGCAACTCCGACGAGGTCTCGCCGTCGCCGTGGTCGCCGGCGTCACTTGCTGACGTGGCTGGCTTAGTTAGCCACTAATCACCGCACCGTGTCACTGACACTGGGCCCCACGCCTTAATTAATCCTAGTTTATTTTCTGTTTAGTTTAACTAACCACATGGGCCCCACCCGTCAGCTTTGACCATGCTGACATGGACATTGACCGACCCCACACGTCAGTATTGACCTGCTGATGTGTCTGTTGACCGGCCCCACCTGCCATTGACACTAAGCACCCCCAGTCACTGACCAGTGGACCCCACTGGTCAGGTTTGACCAGCAGCAGCGTCTGTTGACCTGCTGACGTCATAGTGACGCAATGCTGACGCAATTATGTTTTCTGGATTTATTTTTATTCAGAAAATTCCAGAAAATGCCTAAAATTTCAATAAATCATAGAAATTCAACCGTAACTCCAAATTAAATAAATTATATATGAAAAATTATCAGAAAAATTCAAGGAATCCATCTGTACCATTTTCATGCATGTTAGAACAACTTATAGGTGCTGTTTAGCACAAATCAATTAAATGGCATTTGAATAGTCACATATGGAGTTTGAATTTGAATCTTGTATTCAAACCAACTTCATTTAATCTGTTGCTAGTTGCATTAGCCCAAAACACATTCATTTTGCCATGTCATGATCATGCATCATATTGTGCATTGCATTGATTGTGTTCCCTTCTGTGTTGCCGGTATTTGTCCCCTCTCGATAGACGTGATACCGATGATGCGATTGTTGACACTGATGAAGACTCAATGCTATCTTCAGAAGTGCCAGGCAAGCAAAACCCCCTTGTTCATTCCGATACAATCCTACTCTCTCGCTCCTGCTCTCTTTTACTGCATTAGGACAACACCGATTCATCTGTTACTTGCTGCGGTAGCTGAACCCCCTTTATCCTTTGCATGACCTGTCATTGCCACAGTAAATAGATGAAACCCACTAGCATGAGTAGGAGTTGTTTGAGCCCTGATGTGCCTACTCATTCATGCTTGTTTGTCATGCCTGCTACTGCTTAGAGTTGAGTCAGGTCTGATTCACCCGGGATGAATCAGAGGTGTGTGAACATGTCCTACGGTGTGTGAGCTAAGCGGGTGAACACGATTTGGTAAAGGTAGCGGTGAGAGGCCATGTAGGAGTACATGGTGGGTTGTCTCATTGCAGCCGTCCTTAGGAACTGAGTTCTGTGTTTGTGATCCATGATTCAGCTACTACCATACATTGGGCCCTGAAATATGACCCCGCTCGACTTCTTATTCACCCTAGTCCTCTGTCCAGGAGTTGCAAGTAGTTTCTGGTGTTTGTAGCTTACTGGAGGCCGTGGACAGCGCTGACCGTAGGGGTGGGCTGTGATGCGGTAGGTACGTGGCACGGTGTACCGGATGCCCATTTGGTATCTCGGGAACCCTGTTCACATCGTTTGGGGCTGTGAGCGAAACTCCGGCCGGATCTCCTCATGGATGGAACCCGAATAGGCGATAAACCTGGACTAGAGACTTGAGTGTTTAGGTAGGTCGTGGTCTACACCCACGTCGGCTTTCGCTTGAAGTCTGCCGAGCACATGTCGTGTGCAGACGCTAAGTGGTGGAAACATGTATGAAGAAGTACACCCCTGCAGGGTTAACATCATCTATTCGAATAGCCGTGTCCGCGGAAAAGGACTTCTGGGTTGCTTATATCAGTTCATAGACAAGTGAAAGTGGATACTCTAAAATACGCAAGATAAGCATGAGTGCTATGGATGGCGCTCTCGTAGGGAGACGGGAGCGGATCCATAGTGGTGTATTGATATGGTGGATATGTGGACTCGTGTGCGCCACCTCAAAAGAGTTACTTGCAGTCGTAGTTTAGGATAGCCACCGAGTCAAAGCTGGCTTGCTGCAGTTAAACCCCACCATCCCCTTTGTTGATAATGATGCATATGTAGATAGTTCTGATGTAAGTCTTGCTGGGTACATTTGTACTCACGTTTGCCTATTTTATGTTTTGCAGAGAGACTTCGGTCTCACTAGTAGTTCCGCGTGGACTTCGACGTTTAACTTGATACCTCAGCTACGATCTTGTGCCCTCGGCAGGATCTGATCGATAGTCAGGCTTCTCAGCCTTTTTCATTTATAGATGTCTGTACTCAGACATGATAGCTTCCGCTTGTGCTTTGACTTGTATGCTCTGATTGTTGGGTCATGAGACCCATGTTTGTAATGTCTCGCTCCTCGGAGCCTATTGAATAAACTACTTGAGTCGTAGAGTCATTTTGTGATGCCATGTTGTATTGCACATATCGAGCATATTGTGTGTATGTTATTGAAATGCTTGGTATGTGTGGGATCTGACTATCTAGTTGTTTATCTTTAGTAGCCTCTCTTACCGGGAAATGTCTCCTAGTGTTTCCACCGAGCCATGGTAGCTTGCTACTGCTCCGGAACACTTAGGCTGGCCGGCATGTGTCCTTCTTCGTTCCTGTGTCTGTCCCTTCGGGGAAATGTCACGCTTTGAGTACCGGAGTCCTGTTAGCCCGCTACAGCCCGGTTTACCGGAGTCCTGCTAGCCCAGTGCTACAGCCCGGACCCACTTGCTGATGACCGACACGTTCGAAGCTGGGTCATGAATGCCTGTCCCTGTAAGTCTGTGCCACTTTGGGTTTACGACTAGTCATGTCAGCCCGGGCTCCTTATCATATGGATGCTAGCGACACTATCATATACGTGAGCCAAAAGGCGCAAACGGTCCCGGGCAAAGGTAAGGCGACACCGTGGGGATACCGTGCGTGAGGCCGCAAAGTGATATGAGGTGTTACCGGCTAGATCGATGTGACATCGAGTCGGGGTCCTGACATCGTTGGCCATGTAGGAGTACATGGTGGGTTGTCTCATTGCAGCCGTCCTCAGGAACTGAGTTCTGTGTTTGTGATCCATGATCAGTTACTACCACACATTGGGCTCCGGGCGCTCCAAGCCCTCTCGACTTATTAATCAACTTGATCTCTGTCCAGGAGTTGCAACTAGTTTCTGGTGTTTGTAGGCAGTGTTAGTAGTCTACCAAGTGGCACCCGGTACAGGTGGGCTTGGGACAGACTAGGCACAGTGGCCCGGTGTACCAAGTGGCACCCGGATGGTGGGCTTGGGAACCCTGCACACATCGTTTGGGGCCGTAAGCGACACCCCGGCCGGATCTCCTTGCGGATGGAACCTGAATAGGCGATAAACCTGGACTAGAGACTTGTTCGGTTAGTCAGGTCGTGGCCGACTCCCTCGCCCGGCTTCCGCTTGAAGGTTGCCGAGGTACATGACGTGTACAGGGCGGTAAGTGGCGAGAGCGTGTGTGAAGAAGTACACCCCTGCAGGGTTAACATCATCTATTCGAATAGCCGGATTCCTCGGATATGGAAACTTGGACCCCTTATATCAGTTCATAGACAAGTGAAAGTGGATACTCTAAAATACGCAAGATAAGCGTGAGTGCTATGGATGGCGTTCTCGTAGGGAGACGGGAGCGGATCCATAGTGGTGTATTGATATGGTGAATATGTGGACTCGTGTGCGCCACCTCAAAGAGTCGCTTGCAGTCGTAGTTTAGGATAGCCACCGAGTCAAAGCTGGCTTGCTGCAGTTAAACCCCACCATCCCTTTGTTGATAATGATGCATATGTAGATAGTTCTGATGTAAGTCTTGCTGGGTACATTTGTACTCACGTTTGCCTATTTTATGTTTTTGCAGAGAGACTTCAGTCTCACTAGTATTTCCGCGTGGTCTTCGACGTTTAGCTTGATACCTCAGCTACGATCTTGTGCCCTCGGCAGGATCTGATAGATAGTCAGGCTTCTCAGCCTTTTTCATTTATAGATGTCTGTACCCAGACATGATAGCTTCCGCTTGTGCTTTGACTTGTATGCTCTGAGTGTTGGGTCATGAGACCCCTGTTTGTAATATCTCGCTCCTCGGAGCCTACTGAATAAATACTTGATTTGTAGAGTCATGTTGTGACGCCATGTTGTATTTGCACATATCGAGCATATTGTGTGTATGTTATTGAAATGCTTGGTATGTGTGGGATCTGACCATCTAGTTGTTTATCTTTAGTAGCCTCTCTTACCGGGAAATGTCTCCTAGTGTTTCCACTGAGCCATGGTAGCTTGCTACTGCTCCGGAACACTTAGGCTGGCCGGCATGTGTCCTTCTTCGTTCCTGTGTCTGTCCCTTCGGGGAAATGTCACGCGATGAATACCGGAGTCCTGTTAGCCCGCTACAGCCCGGTTCATCGGAGTCCTGCTAGCCCAGTGCTACAGCCTGGATTCACTCGCTGATGACCGACACGTTCGATGCTGGGTCATGGATGCCTGTCCCTGTAAGTTTGTGCCACTTTGGGTTTACGACTAGCCATGTCAGCCCGGGCTCCTTATCATATGGATGCTAGCGACACTGTCATATACGTGTGCCAAAAGGCGCAAACGGTCCCGAGTAAAGGTAAGGCGACACCCGTGGGAATACCGTGCGTGAGGCCGCAAAGTGATATGAAGTGTTACATGCTAGATCTATGTGGCATTGAGTCGGGGTACTGACAATAAGAATATCATATTTCTTTTGATAGTGGGAAGAGGAAATTCAAAACCTCCAATAGTAATAGTTGAAAAATTTCCAATAGAATTGATACTATGAACTTGAGGTTGTTTCTTCGGAAAGTGTACCGTATGCTCATTACCATTAACATGAAAAGTGACATTGCCTTTATTGCAATCAATAGTAGCCCCTACAGTATTCAAGAAGGGTCTACCACGGATAATCGACATACTGTCGTCCTCGAGAATATCAAGAATAAGAAAGTCCGTTAAGATAGTAACGTTTGCAACCACAACAGGCACATAATCACAAATACCAATGTGTATAGCAGTTGATTTATCATCCATTTGCAAAGAAATTTTAGTAGGTGTCAACTTATTCAATTCAAGTCTACGATACAAAGAGAAAGGCATAACACTAACACCGGCTCCAAGATTAAATAAAGCAATTTTAACATAGTTTCTTTTACTGGAGCATGGTAAGTTCGTACCCCTGGATCTCCAAGTTTCTTTGGTATTCCACCCTTAAAAGTATAATTAGCAAGCATGGTGGAAATCTCAGCTTCTGGTATCTTTCTTTTATTAGTAACAATATCTTTCATATAATTAGCATAAGGAGGCATTTTAAGCATATCAGTCAAACGCATACGCAAAAGGATATGTCTAATCATTTCAGCAAAGCGCTCAAAATCATCATCATCCTTTTTCTTGGATGGCTTAGGAGGAAAGGACATGGGTTTCTGAACCCATGGTTCTCTTTCTCTACCATGTTTCCTAGCAAGAAAGTCTCTCTTATCATAAAATTGATTCTTTGATTGTGGTTTATCAAGATCAACAACAAGTTCAATCTCTACATCATTATCATTACTATGTTGAGCATCAACATGAACATCATTATTAACATTAGCACTAGGTTCATGTTCATTACCAGACTGTGTCTCGGCATCAGAAATAGAAATATCATTGTGATTCTCAGGTGTGTCTAAAACATGTTCACTAGAAGCATGCAAAGTCCTATTAGTTTTCTTTTTGTTTTTATTAGAAGGATTAGGTGCATCAGTATTAATTCTCTGAGAATCTTGCTCAATTCTCTTGGGATGGCCCTCAGGATACAAAGGTTCCTGGGTCATTTCACCACCTCCAGTCATAACCCTAACAACGTTATCATTATTCCTATTATTCAACTCATTAAGCAAATCATCTTGTGCCTTAAGTACTTTTTCTACTTTAGTTGTAACCATGGAAGCATTTTTACTAATAAGATTAAGATCATTGATAGTTCTACTCATATAATCACCCAAGTGGTCAAACATGTAATAATTATGTTTCAATTGTCTACTAACATAAGCATTGAAGTTTTCTTGTTTAAAAATAAAATTATCAAACTCATCCAAGCATTGACTAGTAGACTTATTATGAGGAATATCACCTTCATCAAATCTATGGAGAGAGTTTACCTCTACTACCTATGTTGGGTTATCGAGACCATGCATTTCTTCAATAGGCGGTAAATTCTTAACATCTCCAGCTTTAATACCTTTTTCTTCCATAGATTTCTTTGCCTCTTGCATATGTTCAGGAGTGAGTGTCAGGACCCCGATCCTAAATCACACTGATCTAGCATATAACACATCATATCACTTTGCAGCCTCACGTACGGTATCCCCATGGGTGTCACCTTACCTGGCCCAGGACCGTTTGCGCATTTTGGCTCACGTATATGATATTTTCGCTAGCATCCATATGATAGAGAACCTGGGCCGACTTGACTAGTCGTGAATCCAAAGTGGCACTAACTTACAGGGAGAGGCATACATGATCCAACAACAAATGTGTCGATCATCAACATATGAACCCAAGTCGTAGCAAGCTACAAGGACTTAAAGGAACAACGCATGACATTTCCCTGAAGGGACAGACACAGGAATGGAGAACGACACATGTCGGCCAGCCTAAGTGTTCAGGAGCAGTAGCAAGCTACCATGGCTCAGTGGAAGCACTCGGAGACATTTCCCGGTAAGAGAGGCTACCAAGAATAAACAACTAGTTTGTCGGATCCCACACATACCAAGCATTTCATCAACATACAAATAATATGCTCGATATGTGCAAATACAACGTGGCATCACAACAAAACTCTACGACTCAAAGTATTTATTCATTAGGCCTCGAGGAGCCAGATATTACAAACATGGGTTTGATGACCCAGCATTCAAGTCACACAAGAAATAAGCACATGCAGAAGCTTAACTTGTCTGAGTACATACAACTACAAATGAAAAAGGCTAAGAAGCCTGACTATCTACAAGACCCTGCCGAGGGCACAAGATCGTAGCTGAGGTAACAAGCTAAATGCTGAAGTCCACACGGAACTACTAGTGAGACTGAAGTCTCTTTGCAAAAACATAAATTAAGCAAACATGAGTACAAATGTACCCAACAAGACATACATCAGAACAAGCTACATATGCATCAGTATCAACAAAGGGGGGTGGAGTTTAACTACATCAAGCCAGCTTTGACTAAGTGGCTATCCTGTACTACGACTGTTGGTAACTCTTTTGAGGTGGCGCACATGAGTCTCCGTACGAGAAGGCCATCCATAGCACTCACGCTTATCTTGCGCATTTTAGAGTATCCACTTTCACTTGTCTATCAACTGTATAAGCAACCAAGTAGTCCTTTACCGCAGACGCGACTATTTGAATAGATGATGTTAACCCTGCAGGGGTGTTCTTTTTCACACACGTTCTCACCACTTATCGCCGTTTACAAGACATGTACTCGGCAACCTTCAAGTAGAAGCCCAGCGAGGGTGTCGACCATGACCTGACTAACCACACAAGTCCCTAGTCCAGGTTTATCGCCTACTCAGTTTCCATCCACAAGGAGTTCGGCCGAGGTTTCCACTACGGCCCCAGACGATGTGTGCAGGGTTCCCAAAGCACAAAACGGGTGTCCCGGTACACCGTGCCACGTGCCTACCGCATCATAGCCCACCCCTCGGGTCAGCGCTACACATGGCCTCCAGCATACTACAAACACCAGAAACTACTTGTAACTCCTAGACAGAGGACAAGGGCGGTTAATAAGTCGAGAGGGTCCATTGGTTTCAGGCCCAACGCGTGGTAGTAGCAGATCTTAAATCACATACACAGATCTCAGTTCCTAAGCACGATTCCAATGAAACAACCCACCATGTACTCCGACATGGCCTCTCATCAATACCTTTACCAAATCGTGTTCACACACTTAGCTCACACACAGTAGGGCATGTTCATCACCATTCCAATTCATCCCTGATGAATCGGACCTGACTCAACTCTAAGCAGGAGTAGGCATGACAAACAAACATGAATGAGTAGGCACATGAGGGCTCAAATAACTCCTACTCATGCTAGTGGGTTTCATCTATTTACTGTGGCAATGACAGGTCATGCAGAGGAAATGGGCCCAACTACCGCATCATGTAATAGTTGAATCGTTGTTGTCCTAATGCAGTAAAAGAGAGCAGGAGCGAGAGAGTGGGATTGTATCAGAATGAACAAGATGGTTTTGCTTGCCTGGCACTTCTGAAGATAGAGATCTCTTCATCGGTGCAATCAAACTCATTGTTGGAACAACGTCTACTGAGGGGGAACAACACCAGCAAACAGAGAAGGAACACAATCAATGCAATGTGACATATATGATGTATGAATGTGGCATGGCAATATGTTGTTGATTGAGCTAATGAAACTAGCAACAAGTTAAAAGAACCTGGTTTGAACCCTAGGTTCAAATTCAAACTCCATATGTTAATTTTCAAATGACATATAATTGATTTGACATGATCAACAGATTTAACTTTCTTTAACATGCAAGAAACCAGTACCAATGGATAGATTGGAGTTTTCTGATAATTTTTCATATATAAATTATTTCATTTGGAGTTACAGTTGAATTTCTATGAGTTTTATAAGTTTTAACTATTTTCTAGAATTTCTGAATTATTTTAATACAGAATTATTTACTGCGTCAGTGTGACATCATCATGACGTCAACAGGTCAACAGGGCTAGTCCAGGTCAAACCTGACATGTGGGTCCCATTGGTCAGTGTCAATGTGTTGGCTTGTGTCACAGTCAGGTGGGCCGGTCAAAGGCCATGTCAGCATGGTCACTGCTGACGCATGGGTCCACTGGACTTAGATTAATTCTAACTAATTTATTTAGCCGGTTAATTAAACAGGTGGGGCCCGTCTGTCTGTGGGTCAGGGGTGGTTATCAAGATGGTTAGGCAGATAATGATGGGTTAGCCGGCGACCAATTATCGATGCTAAGCGGTGCACGGCGGCGATCAGTGGCCGGCTGTTTCCGGCCACGGCTGCTTGTGCAGTTGGGCACATTGGGGAGCTATTACGGTGGCGCTTTGGATGGTGGAAGCGGCATGTGCTGGGGCGGCTGGAGACGACTGCGGTGTCAACCACGACGACGACTGAAGCTTGGTCGGGTGCGGGCGCAGGGTTGCAGGGCGGTAGGAAGGGAGCTGGTGGCCTAGATGGCACCCACAGGCCACTAGAAGCACTTTGGTGCCACGTGTTCGGGCGGAGGGGCTCGGGGCAAGGGAGCTGGGCGGCCATGGCGGACGGTGGTGCTTGGGCAGGCGGGCGGGGGTGCTATGGCACGGGAACGAGCAAAACAGAGGAGTGGAAATAGGAAGGAGCTCACGGTGAACTCGATGGCATAGTCCATGAGGTCAGGGACGCACTAGAGCCCATGAATCGACGAAGGCAAGGTGTGATAGTAGTCGGCGAAGACAGCGATCGTGGCGATGTTGTCGACCTCCCGGGCTCCCTTCAGTCGGTGACATGAAGTAGCGCGGCGAGGCAGAGCTTCTGGTTTAGCTTTTAGGGCGAGGGGTGGCCGGTGGCCATGCGGGCGGTAGCGGGGAGCTCGATGGCTCTCGAGCGGCTGCTAGGGAAGGGGCTAAGGAGATGGAGAGAGTGCGGCGAGTGAGGGAGAGGAGAGAGGGGCTTCGAGGCATCTCCAGGCGCGGGATTGGGTTGATGGGGAGCGCGACACGGCGAAGCAGGAGTTGGCACGGTCGGGTGTGTGCGCTGGCTGCCAGTGGGCACAAGATTGAAGACAACCTTACTCCCGGTGGGCTGGGCCAACAGTGCCAGGCTAGCTGGGCTGCCAGGTAAGCCAGGTACAGTAGCCTCTCTCTCTCTCTTGTATTTTCTGTTTTCTATTTATTCTGTTTTTTCGATTTAGTAAAAATATTAAACCATTTTCAAAACTCCTAAAAATATTTGTGGGCACTGTTGAAAGTAAGCCCAATAGCCCTCAACTAGTTTCAGAATTATTAGTGCATTTAAAATATTTATAGGATTTAAATGGCCCAATTCAAATACAATATGGGTTAATTCAAAAATCTAGAATGGTCCTTGAAATATGTGCACCATTTTTGGCATAGGTTATCAACCAATCCAGCAATGATGAACTTTTCTGAAGGACATTTTGGGTTCATTGAAAATATTTTTAGGTTGAACCTAGTTGAGTTCTTTTGGTGCTAGGGTTTGATCAATCCCCATTTCAACTTTGAATCAAATTAAAACATGATGCAACAAGATCAAGCAAGGACAACAGGGGCTGAGCTAGGGCTATGACAACTCACCCTGACTAAACAAGAATCTCGTCCCAAGATTCAAGACGTGAGGTAAGAAGACAGAGGGGACACAAAGCCGACACGATCTTCATGATCCAATTGCCCTTCATAAGAACTTGGATTGCTTGCATCATGTTGATCTTGACATTCTTACTTTCGAGATCTGTGTCCAACACAGTGACGACAGAAAGAAACTCTACAGGAATCGATCTTCTCAAGATCGAGCAACTCAAGATCAACTCATGTAGTGAGGCATTGGAACATCTCTTGAGCTGAGACACAAAACACACATCGGGAGAGATGGAAGAAATAGTTGTCGGAGGTTCAATTTGGTAGGCAACAATTCCACGCTGGGGTAGGATGGTGCATGGTTTCAAAGTAGCAAGGAGATACTTGTCATGATTCCATAACGGGACACCTCGGGGAAGGTGACTCGCAGAACATTCCCTTAAGTGGCAAAAAGAATTACTTTTGATCCATTGACCATTGGCACTCTTCATACCAGCCTGAGGCAATTCAAAATTGATCGTTTGAAGGAATTCAAAAGAATGACATACTCAGTTGAAAGGAAACTGAAGTTATAGAACAACTCGGCAATGGAAGGCACATTCCAAATGATGCCGAGGATATAACCTAGTGACCGAGTGTGCTCTCAAGAACTTGAGCATTTCCATATTCATCAGGGTTTTACCAACATCCATGTCAAAGATGCTGGCCACATTAACTCTTCATACTACCATGATGAATAGCTATGGAGGATGCAGATGCAAAGAAAGACAACACTTCCTTAGATTTTACATTAGTAATGCCAAGGAAACAAAATCTGGATGGTCAACCGAGAGACATTTAGCACTCTGCTTCTAACGTTCTCCTTTGTGTTTAAGATACCACTATCATGCTTCAAAGTGGCATCAACATGGTCATCAAGTAAAGGTCGGACTTCGGGAACACAAGGGTCCATAAGGGTCAACTTCCAAAACAAGTCAAATCCTCATGGGGAGTGGATGATATCTTGACTTAGCAAAATTACCACTACATTGACTTACGAGATTATAGAAGAACCAAGATCAAAATATTTGAGATGTCCCAACCATCATATCTGCCTGAGATTCAGATCTGGTTGGTGGCAAGATGCTTCAGACTCGTCATGTCTGAAGAGAAAGGTTGCATCACCATTCGACGCGATGACGTTGCAAGACTCCTGGGAAATGAACTATGATAGCAAGCTCCAAAACGTGAGCTGGTTCTGCTACGTACATGTGAACACACTGTCCAAGACAAGCATGACCACGTAGTAGTCTTATGATAAAACACTACCGAGTTAAGGTTGGGAACCATCATTGAGGATAACAAAGTCATGTGCATGACCTAGGATTAGCAAAACATACTCCTTTTTCTCGAACAAATCAATCAATGGCTTGGTGTGCTAGGAACACATATAGAATGGAGGTAGCTAATCTCTCAAACCATAGTATACTTTGCACCTATATGACTGACTTGGGATGATTCTAGAGGAGGCAAAAACAAACTTTCTCGAATTCATGGTGGCAACTTGCATCAAATGCACATGAATTAGAGGAAGTTACTTCTTTCATCCGAACATATGCTTCATGAGCTAGCATGAAGAAATGCCTTCAAAAGTTTCCAACACTAGCTTAATGTCCAACAAAATCATGGAGAAGATAGGAATGTTGTTGATGGGGTCAACAACAATTCATCCTGGTTTCCATATAAATGGAATTCCACAACTATGTGAACAAGGTGATAGCATTGGTCAGACCAAAAGATATAATGGTGCATGCTCAAGGATATACCACGAGTAAGACAACATTATGAACATTGTTGGTACCAATTTCATTTGTTAATAGCCCATGCTCAAATCAAATATTGGATAAGATAATAGCGCCGGCAACTGATCACGAGGATCAATCAATGAGGATATCTTCTTTCTTCAACACACACACAAAAAGATAACCCTTAGTGATGAACTAAGTCGGACAAGCTTCCATTTTCCAACTCTCCAAGTTGTTGTTTAGCTCAACCAACTAGTTCAGGGTATCCAACATAGAATCTTGGAGAAAGGGTGGTTTAGAGGGATAACCCAACTTGATCACGAGCTCAACATAATGGTCAGGGGTCAACCTGGTGATACTTCCGAGGAGATATTCGGAAAATCGCGGACCACCGATATATTACTAAGCTCAAGAACAATCTTGCATTTCAGGGCAAGACGATATGATCAAAGGAGCGAGGGATTGATGCAATCCTAACTCATTGATCGAAGAGTGCACCAGAAGTAAGGACTAGGTAGCACGATCAATCGTAGTATTGTGATTCAATAACCAACACGCTAAGAATGAAATTTATCATCCATTAGCTACCAAGCAACAGGGTTGCTAGGAGTATTGATTTCACACACCATGGTTCACTTGTATGTATTCTGGTTGCAACAACACTGGGACCGTGGAATGAACAATGATGGCGAGAAGTATCACTGGATCAAGAATTCATAAGATATGGTGCAATTCTCACGACATTCCTGACATAAAGAGAGCAACACTCCAAGGTAGAACATACAAAAGCTAGATTGGCATTTTGATCTGCGGATTACAGATGCTTTGACCCAATCCTCGAAATGGATAGGGTACTGGAGTTGTTTCTCCTAGTCATTCGGAAATAGAATAGCTTGACGGACCACGGGAGTAAAAGGCATCAATGAACAAGAATGCACAAATACTCCTGACTATCACCTGCACTAAAAAAAGACACATCCGTGACATTTTGGGCCGAACGAATTTTTTTGTCATACTTATGACAATCCTATGATGATAATTGTGACAAAACCCGGTATCATCATAGATGTGGTGGGCTCCTACTTCTATGACAAAAAATCATGACAGAAAATGGGCTTTTCGTCCTGGGCGGGCCGGAGACGCAGCTGCATGACATTCTTTGGGCCGTCCATGATGGATAAAACTGTGGTAGAATCAAGGGCGAGGAAAATTTCGGGGAGTTCCTGGTTACGGTGGGTGGTCGGGGCCGAGCGATGCGTGTTTCTCTCGTACACGTACGCGCGTGTGTGCGAGGCGTTGGGCTCTAACTGAACCCGAGCGAGGCGTTGGGCTCTAACTGAACCCGAGTGATTCCTTCGCTACTGCTGCTAACTGAAGCCGATCGATGTTGCCTCTGGATGAACAGTGAGCGTTGCTGGGGGGTTTGGACAAATAGTTCCCGGTGGGGGTGGATGAACAGGACCCCGTGGTGTTGCCTCTGGATTAACAGGACCCTGATCGATCGAGCCGGTTGGGGCTGGATGAACAGGACCCCGTGGAGGGCTGGATGAACAGGACCACCCCATGGAGGGCTCGATGAATAGTAGATGGTGGAGGGCTGGATGAACAGTAGCCCGTGGAGGGGTGGTTGAACAGGAGCCCGTGGAGAGGGCTGGTTGAACAGTAGCCGGTGCAGTAGCGCGCGGTGGAGGCTGGATGAACCGGAGTCCGTGGATGAACAGTCGCAAGTGGAGCCTGGAGGAGGTCGACAATGGTTGAACAGTAACCCGTGGAGGCTGGAGGGGGTCGACGGTGGATATGAACAGTATCCCGTGGAGTCCCGTTTTGCAGTACGCCACACCCCTCCCGATGAACAGGACCCCCGTTTAGACGGTAGCACTCCAACACAAGTCAGTTTCCTCCATTTTGCTGTATGCCACACCCCTCCTGATCAACAAGGCCCCGTTTCGACCGTAGGAGGTCCGTTTCCTCCGTTTTGCGGTACGCTAGACCCCTCCCGATGAACAGGATCCCGTTTCGAACGTGGCCGGTCGAACACAAGGCCGTTTCCTCCGTTGTGTAGTACGCAAGGCCTCGTTTCCATCAGCTGTTCCGTCCAAGCCCTCCCGATGAACACGACGACACATTCCGTTCTGACCCAGCCGGTTGGCTCCCCAAAAACACGACGACGATGTTGTTTCTCCGTTACGACCCAGCCATGTACATGATCCCTGGCCGTACGTATGCATGAGTAGGCGTTCGAGACCCTGCCCGTATGTACGTACGTGGCCGTATTTTCTTTCTTGCACACTGGCCGCTGTACGTACGTGTACATGCTACATGCGCGCCTGTAGTACGACACGTGAGCGCCTCTACATGGACCAGTATGTACGTACACGTTCGCGACCAGAATGACAATGCTACATACGCTTCAACCAGGTGGGTCCCGACTGCCAGGCACTTCCTTGCGTGCGAAGATGTAGCTGGTGGGTCCGAGCAGTCACGGGGGCGAATTGTTTTTTTTCTCGGACGCACTTACTTCCATGCGAAGATGTAGCTGGTGGGTCCGAGCAGTCAGGGGGAAACATTTTTTTGCGAAATATGGTGGCCCGTCCGGTGGGTCCCTGCTGTCAGGTGGAGGAATAATTATTTTGCGCGTAATAAGGAGGCACTTCCTTGTGGCTGCCGTGGACCCAGCTGTCAGCCTCTCCACATACAGAACTCTTCCGATGGAAGTCGTTCCTTGACCATGTTAACCATGCCGCGCCGAGAGCACCAGGGCGGTGGACGACAGCAAGGCCTAGGAAGGGGACGACATGGAACCGGGGAAGACGCGGCAGTGGAAGCCCATGCAGAGAGGAGTACGAGGGTTTACTGGTTCGGCTCGGTGTGAGGCTGTCGTCGCCGTAGAATAACAGGGGGTGTGGGTGAGTGGAGGGATGGCCTGGCCAGTGGTGGGAGTAGTAGGGGGAGGTGAGGCCTCCGCGGCAGCACAGCCGGCCACGGGAGGCAGGAGCAGGCGACACGACCGGCGCTGCTTTGGGCAGCTGGAGCAAGAAGACTAGAGGTTGAAGAAGCACTATGGCCGTTGGATGGACATCTTACGGTCACTGCAGCTAGAATCATTTATATTGACTAAGTTGACAAAGCCCTTGGTACGCGTGAACTTAGTAGGCCCACAGGTCAGCCTCCGAAATGGTGCGCCCTAGAAGTCAGGGGGAGGAATCATTTTTTGGGCGGCCGAAGCTAGAGTATCCGAGATTGAAGAAGAAGCACGACATCCGTTGGATAGACATCCAATGGCCACTGCTGCTAGAACCGTGTGTTGACTGTAATAAGTCGACAAAGCCTTGCATACGCGTCAACTTCTTTTTTTAGGGGACGCGCCAACTTAGTAGGCCCACAAGTGTGTGGCAGAGAACTTATTGCCCATTTGCGATTTGTAAGAATGTACAACCCATTTTTGAATTCTAACGGAATTTACTACAGCCCATTTACATTTTGTTAAAAGTACAGCCCATTTTCTAGCTAGGACAACGATTAATAATTTCAACCAACGTTCAAGACAGAATTCAATAAAATTTCCCACATTTTGATGGAATCCGAAATATTTTTATCTCGAATTTTCTAGTCAGATTAAATATAAATTTGTATTATGTAAAAATCCAACGAAACATTCGCGCGTAACAAAAAAAATAAGATTTTAAAAATCCATAAATAATATTTTATAAACTAATTTCGTGTTTGGTGCATTTTATATAGTTACTGCCCAGTTTTTATAATTACATCCCATTTATTATTTTTTAAAGCCCATTTTCCTGTTAAGCCTAATGCATCCCTCCTAGGAAATATATGCAGCCCAGCGGGGCGGAGAATAACAAGTTGACCTTGCTTGGGTATTCCTCAAAAAAACGTATAGCTGGGCTAGCAATTTTCATCTTGAAAAAAATTAATATCTGGGCTGGATATCTGTCCTGGGCTTGACGGGCCACAGCCCGCCCAGTTAATACCCTGCTCTCCTCTGAACAACAACGAAAACATCGCCAAGAAAAACTCTGCAGTGCTCACGCCTCAAAAACACAAATACTACTCGAGCTGCATGGTCCCAGCTGTCGGCCGCACCTTGTGCAATTCTCTCGTTTATATTGACTACATAGGTTGACAATGGTGTGGGACCGTGATGTCAGGAAACCAAGAGGAAGCAAAAAAAATATATTTGTACATAATAAGGAGGCACTTGTGTACGTACGGCTATGGCCCTAGTGGGTCGCTACTGTCGTCCAGTCAAAATAAAGTCATCTCCTGAATCCTCATGTTCATTGACCATGTTAACAATGCTCGGCGCCACGGCGAGCGCAACAAATCGAAGGACGACAGAGCGGGCCTCGCGGGCCCTATGGTTGGTCTGATACAGCACCCGCTGCTCATTCAGGAAGCCAGGATCATCGGACACCTATGAGCACCTTCGAGAGACTGAGACGGCATGAAACGGTAAGGCCGCGCTTGGGAGCTCTGGTTTATTTCACACCTGTATTAAGATACAAGTGTAATTTACTCGTCATCGGAAACAACGCGTAAAATACAGGCGTAATGAAATCGAGGGCCTGAGGTCTATAAGTAAAACCGGCGTGTTACGTGTGTAATTTGAGAGACCAGTGTATATTTTACTAGTCAAAATCGACCAACCAAGCGCTTCGTCCGAGACCATCTGCTTTTATTTATAGGCGTCAGTTTTACAAGTGGTTTTGATTGGAAAACGATGATCCAATCACGGCCTAAGATGATGAGTTGGTCGGAAGATCATATGGTTTCATGTCTAACCTACCCGACTTGTCGTATAGGTTATGAATGAAACATAAGACGATGAACTTCTTAAGCACGGAAACAACAGAAGAGGATGATCTTCTTAACAAGAAAATCACGGGCATTAGATCGACATGCAAAACAATACGAAGCATTATTCTCAGGAGGCATGGTGAACAACTCATGATGCCGTATGCCACAACATTCAAAGCTCAACTTTGCAATCAAACACAAGGCCTGGCATTACATAGACAATATTCAAAACAAACTCTTAAAATATCTTACATAAGTCAACATTCATGTGACTATGCATCTCAGCAGAGTAAATATTTACTTCTCAACTGGAGACAGGAATAGGAAAAAACGATCGACGTTGCTCACAGCAAAGGGCGTCCCAGTCAAAAATATCAAATGCATGTCTTCTCGCTAACATCAATGAGCAAAAATTGACAAGGTTTTCCAATTCCAATATATTAAACTAATGTCAACTTTGACAAGCTTTTCCCATTCAAAATATATAATGCCTATGATTGTGGAACGGGCAGGGTTTGTCATCAGTTTTTCATCTGATAGTCCTGTGGCTCAAGGTGGCGACGAATGGTTAGAGAACCATTCGATGTATTGTGCATGATAAAGTATTATGGAGGACACGAACCATCTGAGCATTTTGTGCAGTTCCACTAAAATCAAGCTGAGCATCCCTGTGGATTTCATATTTATATGCTGGCAGAAAACAAAGACACATCAGCACAGACATGAATATTGGCCCCAGTGTCAACCCACCAATCAGTGGACTAACAAACCTGGAAGTACGGTAAACAGATTACCATACCCAGATGCCCAATCATTGTTGCTTATAGTAACATTGATAGACTTGGAGTCCTATCCTGGCTTCTTGGTACTTGCTTGGGCAATTGTTTGCCCAGTGTTCCTCCGAACCACAAGTAAAGCAGCCATATCTCTTTTTGTCTTTCTTCTTACCCTTCTTAATGGCCGACATTGGCAGCACCATTCAAACATATCCGGTGGCTCAAGGTGACGACGAATGATTAGAGAACCATTCGATGTATTGTGCATGATGAAGTATTATGGATAACACAAACCATCTGGACATTTTGTGCAGTTCCACTAAAATCAAGCTAAGCATCCCTGTGGATATCGTATTTATATGCTACAAGAAAACAAAGACACAGCAACACACACATGAATATTGGCCCCAGTGTTAACTCACCAATCGGTGGACTAACAAACTGAAAGTACGGTAAACAGATTATCATACCCAGATGCCCCATCATTGTTGCTTAGAATGACATTGAAAGATTTGTAGTCCTGTCCTAGCTTCCTGTACTTGTTCGGGCACTTTTTGCCCAGTGCACTCCACGTGTTGTAGAGTTTCCTATGCTCTCTGCAGACTAGTCATGTCACCAGCATCTACTAATACTCTATAAAGCTTCTCAATCATTCCTTGTGTAATGTAGCACAAATAGTGACTGCTTCTTTCTACAAAGTGGTAAGACCAACTGGACCCACTAATGCAGCAGTTTGCCTTAGACACATTGGCTCCTTTTGTGCAGTTCAACTAAAATCAAAGTCGGAATAAAACCGAGATTTAATTTTGATATCCCTGTAAGCAACAATAGGTATAAGGGAAACAACTACTGAGAAATAATGGTTGATGACTTGTACTCCCAGAAGAAAAACATCTACTGATCTACCTTATCTTAATGGGAAACAAAGAAGGAGAGTAGAAATTCTCAATTAGTGTGATTCATTCATATTAACTAAGACATTATCTTAACAATGCCTTGTGTCAACATGCATAAAGATCGACAAAGCAGAAAAGTATCATTCCTAAAACAATGCGATTGATTCATTTTAACACAGACATTATCTTAACAATACCTTGGTTAAACATGTAGAAAGAACTACAAAGTAGGATATTACCATTTGTAAAACACTGTAACTGATATCTAATAACAGAGACATTATCTGAACAATACATTTCTTAAACATGTACTCCGGCCGATCCCTAACAAAAATGGTACTCCCGCCGATCCCTCACAAGTGTTGCAGTTTTGAACTAAGATTCAGTAGTTAATTCTGAGGAAAGTAGGTACTAACCTTTCAAGACCAAGATTTGAAACAACTCCTGAGGAAGATCTAAAAGAGATCTGAACACATATATGGAAATCCGGTATCATTTTGTGCAGTTCCACCAAAATTAAGCGAAGCAAAATGTCGCAATAGCAACAAGTTGAATAGATATCCCTGTTTTAACAGAGGCAAAAAAGGAATCAATTATTGTCCAATAAAGGAGGATGAAACACGCGGCCATAGAAATGGTAATCCCACCAATCCCTAACAAGTGTTGCAGTTTTGAAATAAGATTCATTAGTTACTTCTGAGAGTGGCATTGCTTAATTTTACCAGTGGCATTAGATTAACAAAAAGTATAAACAGTTCCATGGGAGAGTGGGCGCAACAACAACATGTGCTTCCATCTACTTATAAAAGGGGCGATGCAGAGTTTGTTGTAACAAAGCAACAAGCATAATGTCTGGGTTGGTCCCATTTTTGTTCACTAATTAATGGGAAAAGACAGCAATACAATAGCTTCAATTCAACATTTATTTAAAACAGTACCAATACAAGTAGCAAAACATCTCAAAACACACTGCACGATCATGTGGATGAAGGCAAGTACCAACCTGTCATGACGCACACAATATCACGTAAGAATCTGCCAGCACGAATAGGAAATCTAATCTCGTTTTGTGCAGTTGCACTGAAATCAAGTAAAGTCGCCGGTGTGACATTTAAGTTTGCTATAGCAACAAGTTGAATAGATAACCCTGATTTAACAGAGGCAAAAAAGGAAACAATTAGAGCCAATAAAGGAGGATGAAACATGCGGGCACAAAAAGAAGCATCTACCTTATCTTGATGGAAAACAAAGTATAGGACAATAGCATTTCTAAAACGGTTGCATTGATTCATATTAACAGAGAAATTCTCTTAAAATAATTCAATAGTTAATTTTGAGAGTGGCATTGCTTAATTTTACCATTAGCATTAGATTAACAAAAAGCATAAATAGTTCCAGGGGCGAGTGGGCGCAACAACACCATGTGCTTCCATCTAATTACAAAGGGGGTGATGCAGAGTTTGTTGTAACAAAGCAACAAGCATCATGTCTGGGTTGGTACCATTTTTGTTCACTACTTAATGTGAAAAGAGAGCAATACAATAGCTTCAATTCAACATTTATTTAAAATAGTACCACTACAAGTAGCACAACATCTCAAAACACACTGCACGATCATGTGGATGGGACATGGGACATGCCAGCACCATGTGTGTCCACACATATAAATGGGTGATGCAGAGTGTAGCCAAGCAGCATATCTGCATTGGTCCCATATTTGTTCTCTTTGAAACTTTTCCTATGTGAGGGCAGCAAATCTAGTCCTGCACAAACTACCCGACCCCCCAGTTTCTTTCCCTTTTCAACAAAGAGTTCGGTTCCTTACAGATGTGTGTACTGGGTTACCCCCTTTTTCCTTTTTCGACCAACAAAGCGGCTGGATAGCTAGTCTATACTACTTTCCCTCCCTCTTTTCCTCATTGAACCACGTCCTAGATTCATGCTCCACCCAACCGCACCACGTCCTAGAATCGAAAAAGATCTGCATGCAGCTAGACCAATGACGGTTTCAAAGAAACTTATACCTTAGGGTCGTCGGGATGTGGGAAGGCGTGCGGCGGGAGGTCGGATCTGCCCATACTATGTACGACAGCAAGGAAGAAGGGGTCGGTGGCCCTCCCGCGCAGGCGCTGGGTAAAAGAGAAAAGCGCAGCCGGCAGTGGATGGCCTCCCTCGCCGAAGGCGATAGAGTGAACGCTGCACCTCCTCCCCTTCCCGGTGCGACGGGATCCGAACGCCTCCTTCGCCAACTATGAGGGGGGTGAGAGAGACAGAGACCACAACATAGTCTTGTTTAGATCTGGTGAAGATGGTGAGAGACTATGAATATAGCAAACCCTAACAAAGAAACGCTGAGCCTCCAACGTGTATGTATATATATATATATAGGATGGTCTATTATGATAACACCCTTAAGAATCTTATTCTGATAACAAAAACCTTATTCTACTAACACTGCTTCCGGACCGAACCTCCTCCCAGCGGCGCTCGGTCAACCCCCACCCCGGGGCAACAACTCCCCACACCACCCCGCAGTGCCTGCCCGCCCACTCCCTCTCCTACCCACCTTCTTCCCCACGACGCCCACCCCCTCCACCTTCCTCTCGCCAGATCTCGCTCCCACGTCCTGGTCAGCGGTCGATCCGGCCCTCCCTTGGGCGCGCGCCTCCAGCCTCCTACCCCAGCGCCGCCCCCCTCCCACCGCTTTTTCCTTCTTCCTAGTGCGCGGAGGTCGCCCCCACCTGCTCCAGCCAAACCTCCCTCGACCCTGCCGCCGGGCGCTACTCCCGCCACCTCCACGGCCTCGCCCTGCCCCACGCCTAGAGAGCAGGCGGGCTTCCCTCTTCCTCCTCTCAGGTGAGACCTCCCCCAGATGTGACGGTGCGACCCGTGCTCCTCCTCGAGCTCAGGCCGGCTAATGGCGTTGGCCAAAAGCTCCCTGGCCCCGGATCCACACCACCCCGACCGGGATCCGGTGGAGGACGGTCATGTGGAGGCGATGGTCGCTGGCTCCCCCATGGCAGGCATCTGCTCTGCTCCATCCCCATGTTGACGAGCACCACGACGGCGAGATCTTGCCGAGTCCTCCCCTCCTACGTGACACGCCACCATCCCCGGTATAGGCTTCGGCCAACAGCTCCCCTCTCTCCACCTCTCCTCCAGTCCCCAAGACTAGGACGACGGCCACCCAACGAAGCGCGCGGGTCTGCTGCCTCCGTCCAAGGCGATGACGGCCACACAGCGAGGCGCGAGCCCACCCGGAGTCCACCGCCAAGCGTGTAGTTTGGTGCTCCTCTTATGTGTGTTTAATCGGAGCACGGGATCCACCACCGCGGTGATTGTTACAATTTTGTTGCCATTTTTTGTAGTTCGTTGTGATGTAATTTGGACAGCGAGCTTCCCTCCACCGACGCATCCATGCAGTATGACACGTGCGTGTGTGCAGTCCGCGACGTTTTGGTCACCGATGGCCGTCGTGCAGTCTGCAATGACGCCAGGCGCAACGCTCGCCCGGTGTTTTGTGCTTTGTTCATGCAGTGAAGGTGTGCTTTTCGACTCGCCCCGAGCTCCTCCCGTGCAGCTCGGAGACGCTCACCATGTGGTTCGGAGCTTGTGTTCGCGCAGTCCGGCGAGCGCCATCTCTTCGCCTGTGCTTTGTCGACCATGGTCGTGCAACTCGCAGACGCTCGCCATGCGGTTCGGAGCTCATGCTCGTGAAGTCGGGAAAGCACCATCTCTTTCCCTGCAGTTCGTCGACCATGCCCATGCGACTCAAAGATGCTCGCCATGCGGTTCAGGGCTGGAGTGCGTGCAGTCTGGCGAGTGTCCGTGCATGTGCAGTCCGGCGAGCGTCCGTGCACACCAGCACCTCTGCCACAACATTCAGACGAGATTCCCTGGTTTGGAAAATGCAAACTTTTCGATTATAAGATCAATTAGGTCCCATATTTATTTGGTCCGGTGTTCTCTTGCGGTTGAGTTTACCTTTTTTTAGATGAAAAGATGAACATCAAAGTACAGAAAAAGTGCACTGTAGTTTCTTGCGGTTCTCTTTACTTATTTTTTCAGGTGGAAAACACATCAAAGTACAGAAAAAAAGTGCGCTGCAGCCCGTTGTTCTCTTGTGGTTCAGTTAACTTTTTTTCAGGTGAAAAAAGATGAACATTGGAAAAAATGCAGTTTGCTTGTCTCTATCGGATGTCCATTCCTTCCGCTCTCCTAGTGTTCCTAAAGAAATTATCTGTTTAGATTTGCAGTACAGTGCATAGTGCAAAGGAGCTCCCTTTGTAAAATGTTTGCAGTACAGAGGAGCTCTCATTGTAAAAGGATTGCAGTACAATGCATATCACAGAGGAGTTTACTTTGTAAAAAATTGTACGAGTTCACTTTTTGTTATTTTTGAAGGAAATGTTTTTGCATATTTGTATGGACATAATTTATAATTTGTTAAAGAAGGATCAGATCATTGAGAAACCCTTGGTGGTGCCCTTTACAAATTGATGTGGTTACTTGCCCTTGTTCTCTACGGTCTCGCTCATAAAAATAAGTGAGAGAAAACAACAACAAAAATCGTGCAGTTCACTTGGTCGTCTAGTGCGTGTGGTTTTCAATCTAAAGCAATGTGGTCGATCGTATGATATTGTTCATCTCGTAAATGCTGAAAAATGTTATGGAAACAACAAAAAAGTAATGCCATTCACTTTTTGATAGTGTTGTAGTTCATTTACACCCGATGTTTGAATAAAAAAACCATGAAGTTCTCTTACCCGTCTGATGCAGTGTGATTTTTCATCCGATGCAGTGCGGTTTTCAGTCGGAAGTACCCACGTCGATTTGGGTGTCGCGAAAAAATAGTGTCCGTATTTCGATAAATTTAAAACTACTCTTAAACTGTAAGGAATTAGAGAGAGTGTTCTACATGAAAAAGTTGCGTCTCGTCGATATCTTTCCAACGGCATATCATTTGAATCATTTCGACAATCGATTTGTAAAAATTTCGCGAAAAACGACCGCTGCCTCTCGTCGTCCGCCGCACGATTTTCAAAATTAACATAAACTGTAAGGAATTTCAAAATCATTTCTACATATGAAAGTTGCGCCTTGTCCATAGCTTTCCAATGACGTATTACACGCCTCATTTCGACAAATGGTTCAAAAACTAGAGCGAAAATAGTACGAAAATTGCAAAATTTTCAAAAAAAATAGAATTCCGCGATTTAGTAAATTTGAAAACTGCTCTTAAACCGTAACGAATTAGAGAAAACAATAGTTATGAAAAAGATGCGCCTCGATGATATCAATCCAACGGTTTATCATTTGCCTCATTCCGACGAGCGGTTTAGGAAAAACGCGAAAAAACGCTCGCTGTCACTCTTTGTGGGACGCACCATTTTTGAAACTGCTCTTAAACCGCGGGGAATCTCGAAAAGTGTTCAACCTAGCAAAGTTGCGCCTAATCCGTAGCTTTCCAACGGTATATTACACGCCTCGTTCCAATAGTTCTCTTGCTAAAATTAGAGTGAAAACAGTACCGAAAAAACACTACACGCAGTTTTTTCCGACGCGAAGTTCACTAGTCTCTGTAATGCAGTGCTCTTGCTAAAGAAAGTGCAGTGCCCTCGCGTTGAGCATGCAGTGCGGAAGTGTTATCAGAATAACTATTCTGATAATATTATCAGAATAGACGGGCTGTATATACATTGTAGTACGGACTGAGCTCTGGTGCCTTAACTGCACCTGCTTTTGGCTATATGATAGGTGAGCTGGGGAGTAGTGTTGTTACTTTGTTTTACAAGATTAACAATGACATCTCAATTGTCAATAAGAATTATGGAAAGTACACCAACAAACGGACACGACCTCTCACTGGCGCCGACATTGAAGCGGTGCGCCGGCCGAGAGAGCATCGCTCGCGCCGCTTCCTGGTGCACGCGACTGCTCCGTGTTCAAAGGTCGCAATAGCCGGCCGCAACATGCATGCAAAAAGTTCTTAGGATTCCGTGCTACAGCTAGCTGTCCTCCCCCAACTCGTCAATCTCTTCCAGTAGTACTAGTACTCCATGGTGTGATCCATCGACAATCAGGCGGGAAAGTTATCGTATACTAGGTTTGCGATGAGTGGCATGCTGAGCGACTGTGAGGGATCGAGCCGTGGAGGAGGGTGAGACACGAACGCGACAGACGTGATTTAAACGTTGGTTTTGCTCGATGGCGCGATCCAACGAAACGAAACTTTGGTTTCTCTCCGTTTCCATTTTTTCTCCGGAAAAATGGAAACTTCCCTCTCCATTTTCATTCCTACTCCAAGGTTGCCCCGTTACAACATTCCATCAAATACAAAGGAAAACTAACACGCATGCTTATGTATCTCAATGATTCACAGATCATAGCCAATATTTACTTCACAACTAAAGACACAAGTTGTGAGAGCGTGTACGAAAGAAAAACTGATGGGGTCACTACGACTTAAACCCTAAACCCTAAACAGGATTTAATTTCCTGGCTAGGAAGAACCTGTCGAAGGAAAGACGGCTGGCACCCTCAGATCATACGATGCTTTTGTGCAGTTCTACTAAAATCGAGCTGAGCATCCCTGATGGCAAAGATATTGAAGAAGTGTGATTAGAATAATAGTACTAGCACTAGTTCATGAGACATAAACTCATCACAAGTAGAAGCCTGTAGAAGTAGGGAAAGATCGACATGGAGATGAAGCTACGTGGGGAGCTGCGGCAGTGGAGCAAGCCGGCTCCAAAAGGAAGATGGACTACCTGGGACGTCGAGCTGTAGCTAGAAGGGCGGTTGGGACACGGCATCGGCCCATACCACGGTGACCCGGATGCACTGACTGTGGATTTTCTCCCTGGCCGATGTCGACCGCGTCTACGCAGAACATTGTTCCCTTTCCCCAGCTGCGGGATCAGGCCAAATATGTGACCAGCGGAGTGGCCACCGTCGTTCTATGCTTGTGAAGAGAGCAATCCATGCAAGCGGGCTTGTAGCTTAGGCTCCTGCTAGTGTATATATAGTGGTTTTCTTTTTCTCTCCATATCAACCATTTTATATTGTGTACGTGTCATTGAAGAGTGAAATGATCGTTGCTTCTTCCGAATAACTCACGATGTGATTTGACTGCTCCTTTAGTGGCCCCTACACGTACTCCCCCTATGTGTATGCAACAGTCACACGTACACATGGATGCAAAAACGCGCGCGATGCCCTAATGCATGCATGTCCGAGCACACGACGGAACACACATGGTCACGCTCAAGTGCTCAACCTACACGTGCATGCACACACATACTCAGCCAGGGTGAGCTAGTGACTGTATAAACACCGAAAAATGTATATATTTGGCGCAATGAGCATATTATGAAGTCCACTGACCGTATTTTTACAAATATACAATGACAGACAGTGTATTTATCTCGTTTGAAATTAAGCCATATTAACCGGAGAGGAGGCAATATGGACTAGCATTACTTTGATGTGTCCCATCAACTTGCCGAACGAGGAGAAGCTTGCAGGACGGGAGAAGCTTGCGCGCGGTGGCTCGTAGGACAAGGAGAAACTTTTGACTAATGCGAGCTCTCCCACGCTCAGGCGGTGGATGTGCAATAGTTAATTCGGTGTCAGATTGCCAGAAGCATACACTATACTAGTACTATTATTGTTCGACTTCCCGAAGAGGCGAACAACCAAGCGCAAAGTTTACTAGTACTAGTACTACTACTATAGTCTATAGAGGTATGTACTATACTAGTACTAGGAACCGTATGGAGGAGCGTCTGCACTCTTATTATATTTTTAAAATGTGATAAAGCAATCTTCAACACATTTGGTTCTCTTTGAGGGTTCTCGCATGTGATAATGGAAGTTGATTGCATGGAACACTCGCCGCAATTCTCGTTTAATTCTGGCTCATATCCTGTTACAAATAGGAGCGCTCGGTAATATTTCCTCTTTTTTGTTATTAGCATGTAAACAGGTCAGCAAACCTTGCGGCGCATCTTTGTGCGAACCGTGCTTGCTGCACTTTGAATGTGGCCGAGAGCTGGCTTGATGAAACACCTCGCTTCCTACTTCTTTTTTTGCGGGGTACCTCGCTTCCTAGTGCCCAGTGTCTTGGTTGATCGTCCTAAGAATGCTTATATATAAATAAAGATCTCTCATTTACCCGCAAAAAGATTAAGCCATATTAACCGGAAAGGAGGGAGTATGGACTAGCACTAGTTTTTGGTGTGTCCCGTCAACTCACAGAATGAGGAGAAGCTTGCAGGACAAGGTGAAGCTCGCTTACGCCTTTTGACTAATGCAACCTACCCTCACCCAGGCGGTGGACATGGATCATTTCATTCGGTGTCAGATTGCCAAAGGTATACACTGTAGTACCGAACATGCGGAGTACCATCATTGTTCGACTTCACGAAGACGCGAAGAGCCAAGCGCAAGGTTTAGTAGTACGAGTAGTACTACTACTAGAACCGCATGGTGGAGCGTCTGTACTCTTATTTTTTAATCTCTGATAAAGTACACATTTATTCCGGAGAAGGGCAGAAATCGGCAGCCCAACATGTAATGATGATACCGATCAACCATGCTCGAATATATCTTGGCCTCCGTGCGAGCCCGTCTGTGTGTTCTCGCTCCTCATCTCTCTCAAGGAATGGCGGGTTGGCCATTTTGCCGTCAATTGAGATCGGTTTGCTCACATTTCGGTCCCACATGTCAGTGATATGCCAAGAGGAGGTGCGTTGACCGACTGGCCATATGCATACTTGGTTTTGCACCTTCATACTACTCCTCCCTGCATCACAGTTTATAGGGCGCGCTTCATTATGATGCATTTCCCTCAATGCATTTCCACCACCAGAGAGACTGTAGACGCGTTTGGTTTAATGCTCAATTAATTAGGGCGTGGTAACAGCAATCAAGTCCACAATTTTCTCTCGATGTACTACAGAGTGGAGTAAGTGCATGCATGTGTGTACCCAGGGTGGAAGCACTTCATGCATGTGTGTACGCATTATTTCCTCTAGTAATAGACGTCGTGCTATAACTACCAATGCTATTTTTCAGGCCGATCGCTAGTCACCTTGGTCCCAGAGATTTTTTTCTTTTTCTGAAGCGCGCTCTATAAACAGTGACGGATGGAGTAGTATGAGCAGATTCAAAGAAGAGCGTATTGATGGTTGCTTCTTCCGAGCAGCTTACAGTGGGAAAGGTGGGGCTTATGATTTGACTACTCATTACTCACTATTAATGCGGCACAACGACTGGGCTGAGTCTCCCGTGCGGTTGTGTACTATCCCCTCAGTTCTTAAATATACTCCGGAGTATTTGTCTTTCTTGAGATTTCAATGAGTGACTACTCAAATATTTGTCTTTTTAGAGATTCAAATGGACTACTACATACAGATGTATATAGACATATTTTAGAGTGTAGATTCACTCATTTTGCTCTGTATGTAGTCACTTGTTGAAATCTCTAGAAAGACATATATTTAGGAACGGAGGGAGTACACATACGAAGCAAAATGAGTGAATCTACACTCTAAAATATGCCCATTTGAAATTTGTAAAAGACAAATATTTAGGAACGAAGGTGTATAATTTTGTGCATGGCACATGGACCCGGATGCCGAAGAGGCTTCTGGCAATGCTATCATGGCATACGAAGCATTTGTTTACATAATTGACGTACTATACAAATAATTTTCCATCGACATGAAATTGTACAATGGTGTGAGCTTTCAGCTTTTGTTTCGTGTGTCTTGCCATCGACGCTCATTCGGAAACAATAAAAAATTAACTTCCTTGCTAATGCATCTCAATTATTAGCAGATCAGAGCTAATATTTACATCACAACTGAAGAAAAAGTTGTGAGAAGGTGTTGAATTAAAATTGATCCATGCTTTCATTGGCAGCAACGTCCCCCCAGCTCTGTCTAAATCAACAAGGCATGTTGGGAAAAAAGTAGCTGTCTGGAGCATGCAACATTCCGATCATTTTGTGCAGTTCCACTAAAAAAGAGCTGAGCGTGCCTGTTCCAAAGATATTAAGTATGATTACAATAATAGAGGACGGCTGATGAAATAATAAACACACAAATAGAAGCCGCTCACCTTTGCAGTCTCTCTTAAGACTAACTAGTTGGAGAAGATTAGGCTCGGAGTTGGAGGAGGAGGATAGAGCAAAACCAATATCCCTTTGTGCAGTCGCACTGAAATGTAGAGACGTTGTCCGTGTGACATTTTAGTACAACCGCACAAAACACTCTTAAGAAAAAGTTGATTTATGCAGTTCACCAAAAGGTCGCAATAGCAACGAGGTGAAATGGATAGCCCTGTTTGCAAAAAAGAGGTAGAAAGGAAACAATTAATGGCCAATAACAGTTGATGACACATGCGGCGACAAAAAAGAAGCATATTCCTTGTCCTAAGGGAAGATAACAACATGGTTGTGTTTGTCTAAAATGGTGTGAGGACGAGATTGCAATATGGAAAGTACGCCAGACGAGCTACGTTTTGGGCAAAGAACTATGGAAGATCCACATGCAGCGACGTGGGAAGATGGGCAGTGGAGCAAGGCCGGAGGGGATACCTGGAGGTCGTCGGGATGTAACTACGTGAGCGGCGGTGGGCGGAATCTGCCCATACTACGGCAGCGAGCAGGTGGCGTAGGCCCTACCGCGCTATAGCTTGGTCAGAGAGAATGGCGTGTACCGCAAATTGGGACGTGCTGCCTCGGCGCCGTCGAACAGAGAAATGATGCACGTCCTCCCTTTCCGCCGGCGGATGGGATGCGGCCGGATCTGTGACCAACGGTGTGAGAGAGAGAGAGGCCAGCGCAGCCTTGTGTGAGATACTCTGAAGAGAGAGAAACCAGGCAGGCAAGCTCCATTGTATATAGTGGAGCGGACTACCTTTTTCTCCATAAAAATCATTTTATATTCTGTGTACGTGCCATTGAGCGATATAACTTTATTTAAAAATAACACGCCAACACATCAAGTTGAACTTTGTTTTGTGCACGCGTGGTACAGGACCTCCGTAGGTAAACAACCACTACAGGCGTTCAAATTAGCACGTGGGCTGCCACTTCATACGAAAATGAGCTCCACCGTGTACCCGCGCGGGTGTGGCTGGGCACGAAGCGTGAGTACGTGCACGGTGCACCTATTCTCTTCTTGTATACGTACACCACCTACGTGGGGTTGTGTGAGAGAGATACAAACGTGGAGAGATATAATGTGTGGGTCCTGAGAGTTTTTTTGGGGGGGGGGTCAATCAAAAAATGTAACATATGCAATGTGTGTGAAACAGAGTCCTGGATATATCATATATATAGAGGGGGCGATCCACGAGAAGAGAGTGGAGGTATCATCGGCTTGAGGTGTCCATAGAATCGAAGAGAGGGATGATGTGTGTGTGTGCACGCGCGCGGTCGATAAAGAGTGCCATCGAATTTGTGTGTGCCCACGTCAAAGATATAGAGTGGCTGGCCTACTGGAACGTGAGAGGGGACATGTGCAATTTGTCTCTATGGCATGGATACCTACCTACAGCGCTCGACTATCGGTGTGTGGTGGGGGGGAGGCCTAATTAACTATAGAGGTACAATGGCTGGTATATGTGTGGAGGAGGAGAGAGGCCTACCTCATGTATTAAGGGTGATCGATCTACCTCATGTATTAAGGGAGATCGATCGGCATCCATGCATATGTGTAGGAGAGGAATAAGGTTGGGAGAGAGACAAAGCTAGAGTGTTGGAGGGGGTGGTAGTGGAGTTGCTTCTAACAAATGGTGGGATAGGCTATCTAGACAACCAGAGGGCATGCCTGCAATATCAATAAGAGAGGGGATGGCTGCCTATCTGTGCACGTGCGTGTGAGAGACGGGTCAGGAGGCATGCACGAATGATGAGGGGGGACGATATGGCTGTGGTAAGCAGACGTAACTACATAGGAAGTTCAATTGTCCTTTGTCAGAGAAAGGAGAGACATAACTTGTGAGGTACGTCGATCGATGGGGTGGGGAATAGTTAAAGTTGACCTAGGTATATGTTGGGAGATCGATTGGTATACATGCATGTGTGTGTTAGAAGCAAATGAGGCACGTGGAGAAGGATAGAGAGAGAGAGGGATGCATCTAGGAGGTGGTTCGAGAGTCATACTATATCGAGGGGGAAGGAGTGTGCGAGTTCAAGATCGATGAAAAGAGTGGTGGGAGTGAGCCATGGACGGTGATAAGAGAAGAGGGGAAGCTTGTGTTTGTGCTAGGCACACCTGGCTAGAGAGGCATATCGATCAATGTGTGCTGTAAAGAAGGAGCTGGGCCTACACACACCGTGGGTGAACGACCTAAAGTGAAAAGACGAATTTGCGCGATGGAGCTAGAGAATGCTGAGGGAGGGTGAGAGGGATGCGGGCGTGTGCATGCACGAGAGAAAGTTAGTGCTAGCTACAAAGATAAGAGGATTGTGTGGGTGTAAAAGACGAATAGAGATCATACCTCATTATAAAAAGCGAATTCGGATATTTGAAGAATTTATCATAGTGTTTTAAACCAACACATGTGTGAATATATATAACGGTGATACACATGATGTGGTTATGAACATGTTATACTACATATAATATATTTTATCTCTACTCTTATAAAAAACAGAGTTGTTGATGATGGTGTGCCTGCCATCCTGCAATATAGGCCGTCCTATTTATATCTGACGAATAGGAAGGAAACTATGGCAATTTTGAAAAAAGATACCCACACCCCTCTCCATATTTGCAAATTAGGCCTCCCCTTGATCATGTTGATATTCTATGGAACGCATGGGCACCTTGCTAGTACTACATATAATATATAGAACATTGATCATAATTTGGGCTAATGTGTGGCTTTTGCAGCTCAGGTCTAAACACTTGTCATAATATAGGGGGTGGGGCACTATACTATGTGTGAAAAACATGGTGTACGTATGGAACCTGGTTTAGATTATGAACATATAGTTAGTACATCAAATGTACTATTATTTGGAATCAACATCAAGTGTATTCAAAAAATAGAATTCGAGTTCATGTAGTACACATAGTTTATATCTATCTCTATAGTAATCATGTGGTGTGTTATTAAGGTAATACACGAATGATGGTTGAAGTTGGCAACAATCATGATTGTAGATTCTTATTGAAATAGAGAAATGAATTCAAATTCAGTTCAAATTGCAACGGTAGTATAGACATTTGGAATGCACTAAAATGTTGGTATGAGTAGGTTACATGCATCATACAGCAAGCGGAAAAAATTAATTGGACATAACATGGATTCATACTCCCCCCTTCTTCCATCTATATAGGGCGTAATGCATTTTTTAAGATCGCCTTTGACTATTGACAAGATTAATAGTACATGACATGCACAATGTGAAAATTATATCATTGAAAGAACCTTTCACAGACGAATTTAACGGTGTGCTTTGTGCAAGTTGCATGTCATATATTATTACTCTAATATTTGGTCAAAGTTAGTATCAAAAAGCGCATTAGGCCCTATATAGATGGAAGGAGGGAGTAGCTTTGAATAGCATTTTTATAGTAAAACGGGGCAAGACTCTCTCTTTGTGTGGTGTGAATAGTTTATTTTTTCGTTTTCTTTTTGGTGGAGGGATGTGTGAATTGATTTGGTATGTACAAGTACAATATTACACGTTAGGCTTGTCCCTAAAATTCAACCCGCGCCTTGTTATATTCTGAAAATTCAGATATTGTGCTTCCAAAACCGGCGCCTTCACAATCCGTGCCTTGCCATCCCGAAATTACAACGCGTGCGAAAACTCGCTTCAACTGCCAAATCCCGACACGCGAAATCCCCCTTCTAACCCTGAGCCGAAAGGGCCGCTAGTTCAAATCGGTGGGGGTACTTTTGTAACACACCCTACATTTTGGACAAGCGCGTACCTAAGTCATGGTTCACCCCCTCCCATCGCCTCCTTTTTGCCATTCGAAATCCTAGGCCGCCATAACCTCTCCGCTCCAGCCGCGAAACCCCACCCTCCTCCGTCCGCCACTTCACCGCTGCCTAACCGGAGCCTCTTCCCCGACGACGTCGTCCACCGCAACAGCTCGACGTCCCTCGTCCACCTCCCCGGATGAGGATCCGTCGTCCATCTAGTCGTCCCGCCGGTTCAGCCGCCCCATCCTCCACCTCCAAGGAGCTGCTCCGACGATCGCCTCGTCTATTGCGGCTGCTCCATCCCCATAGCACCGCCTTAACCTGCTCCACCGGAACCGCAGCATCCTCACCGACTCCTCGGGCGAAGCCGAGGCCTACTCGGCGCCACCAAAGAGGTTGTACACTCATCGCATCGCACCTTCTCCTTAACTCGACCTCCTGGTGCCGACGGTACTCCATCCCGCACCCCCATGGAGCGCCTAACTTGAAGCCGGCGCCACGCGTGACATCTCCATGGCGGCCCTCCCCCTGTGCGAGGCCCCTTCAGCGGCGGCTTCCATTCCAGCCGGATCTGCTGCTACTGCTCCGGCTCTCGCTCGATCGCTCGCTCGCCTAGTTGCTGCTGCTTCGGCTCTCGCTCGCACTGCTGCTGCTGCTCTCCCCCTCACTTGTGCTGCTGCTCTACTCCGATTTAG